>NC_041391.1:41951888-41955106 GCF_002162155.2 Triticum dicoccoides | reverse complement strand
GGGAGGACCTCATCGACGAGCCTCCGTTCCCTCCGCCAGCAACCCCTTCCTCCCCTGCCGTTGCCACCACGCGCCGCACCACGCTGCCCAGCTGGGCCGGTGGCTCAGCCCCCCAGGAGCGGGGTTCTGCCATCGGCTCGCTGCCGCCGCGGTCGCCGGCACAACCCTTGAGCTCGCCTCGGGCCGGTTGGGGCCAAGGCTCGGTTTTGAGGCATGGGGTTGCTCGCTGCCAGCGGGCATGGGCTTGGGGTGTGGCTGGCCGCTCCGAAAGGGGCGCCGCCCGCTCCTCCTGGTGCCGTCCGGTGTCCGTGCCGGCCCGGTGGCTCCTCTGACGCCGCCCGCGGCTCGTAGTGGTCCCATGCCCTCGCCTCCGGTGCGGCGGATGTGAAGGAAATATGCCCTAGAGGCAATAGTAAAGTTATTATTTATTTCCTTACATCAAGATAAATGTTTATTATTCATGCTAGAATTGTATTAACCGGAAACATGATACACGTGTGAATACATAGACAAACTGAGTGTCACTAGTATGCCTCTACTTGACTAGCTCATTAATCAAAGATGGTTCTGTTTCCTAGCCATGGACAAAGAGTTGTCATTTGATTAACGGGATCACATCATTAGGAGAATGATGTGATTGACTTGACCCATTCCGTTAGCTTTGCACTTGATCGTTTAGTATGTTGCTATTGCTTTCTTCATGACTTATACATGTTCCTATGACTATGAGATTATGCAACTCCCGTTTACCGGAGGAACACTTTGTGTGCTACCAAACGTCACAATGTAACTGGGTGATTATAAAGGTGCTCTACAGGTGTCTCCAAAGGTACTTGTTGGGTTGGCGTATTTCGAGATTAGGATTTGTTACTCCGATTGTCGGAGAGGTATCTCTGGGCCCTCTCGGTAATACACATCACTATAAGCCTTGCAAGCAATGTGACTAATGAGTTAGTTGCGAGATGATGTATTACGTAACGAGTAAAGAGACTTGCCGGTAACGAGATTGAACTAGGTATTGAGATACCGACGATCAAATCTCTGGCAAGTAACATACCGATGACAAAGGGAATAACGTATGTTGTTATGCGGTTTCACCGATAAAGATCTTCGTAGAATATGTAGGAGCCAATATGAGCATCCAGGTTCCACTATTGGTTATTGACCGGAAATGTGCCTCGGTCATGTCTACATAGTTCTCAAACCCGTAAGGTCCGCACGCTTAAGGTTTCGATGGCATGACGAGGAGTCTCGAAATGGTCAAGACGTAAAGATCGATATATTGGACGACTATATTCGGACTTCGGAAAGGTTCCGAGTGATTCGGGTATTTTTCGGAGTACCGGAGAGTTACGGGAATTCGCCGGGGAGTATATGGGCCTTATTGGGCCATACGGGAATAGGGGAGAGAGGCCAAAGGGAAGGAGGCCTGCGCCCCCCTCTGGTCCGAATTTGACAAGGGGTGCAGCCCCCTTTTCCTTCTCCCTCTCCTCCTCTTTCCTTCTCTCCTACTCCAACATGGGAAGGAGGAGTCCTAATCCCGGTGGGAGTAGGACTCCCCCCTTGGTGCGCCCTCCTCTTGGCCGGCGCCTCCCCCCTTGCTCCTTTATATACGGGGGCAGGGGGCACCCCAGAGACACAACAAGTTGATCAGTTGATCTCTCCCAACCGTGTGTGGTGCCCCCTTCCACCATAGTCCACCTCGATAATACTGTAGTGGTGCTTAGGTGAAGCCCTGCGTCGGTAGAACATCATCATCGTTACCACGCCGTCGTGCTGACGAAACTCTCCCTCAACACTCGGTTGGATCGGAGTTCGAGGGACGTCATCGGGCTGAATGTGTGCTGAACTCGGAGGTGCCGTACGTTCGGTACTTGATCGGTCGGATCGTGAAGACATACGACTACATCAACCGCATTGTGCTAACGCTTCCGCTTACGGTCTACAAGAGTATGTAGACAACACTCTCCCCTCTCGTTGCTATGCATCACCATGATCTTGCGTGTGCGTAGGAAATATTTTGAAATTACTACGTTCCCCAACAGTGGCATCCGAGCCTGGTTTTATGTGTAGATTTCATATGCACGATTAGAACACAAGTGAGTTGTGGGCGATACAAGTCATACTGCTTACCATCATGTCATACTTTGCTTCGGCGGTATTGTTGGATGAAGCGGCCCGGACCGACATTACGCGTATGCTTACGCGAGACTGGTTCTACCGACGTGCTTTGCACATAGGTGGCTGGCGGGTGTCAGTTTCTCCAACTTTAGTTGAACCGGGTGTGGCTACGTCGGGTCCTTGCGAAGGTTAAAACAACACTAACTTGACGAACTATCGTTGTGGTTTTGATGCGTAGGTAAGAACGGTTCTTGCTAAGCCCGTAGCAGCCACGTAAAACTTGCAACAACAAAGTAAAGGACGTCTAACTTGTTTTTGCAGGGCATGTTGTGATGTGATATGGTCAAGACATGATGAGATATAAGTTTTTGTATGAGATGATCATGTTTTGTTGAAGTTATCGGCAACTGGCAGAAGCCCTATGGTTATCTCTTTGTTGCATAAGATGCAAGTGCCAAATAATTGCTTTACTTTATCGCTATGCGATAGCAATAGTTGCAAGAGCAATAGTTGGCGAGACGACCATGTGACGACACATTGATATAGATCAAGATGATGAAGATCATGGTGTCGTGCCGGTGACGATATAGATCATGACAGTACTTTGTGTTGGGGAACGTTGCAGAAAATTAAAAATTTTCCTACGGTTTCACCAAGATCCATCTATGAGTTCATCTAAGCAACGAGTCGAGGGAGTGAGTTTGCATCTACATACCACTTGTAGATCGCGTGCGGAAGCTTGCAAGGTGATGATGGAGTCGTACTCGACGTGACTCGAATCACCGATGACCAAGTGCTGAACGGACAGCACCTCCGCGTTCAACACACGTACGGGACGGGAGACGTCTCCTCCTTCTTGATCCAGCAAGGGGGAAGGAGAGGTTGAGGAAGACAGCTCCACCGGCAGCACGACGGCGTGGTGATGGTGGAGAGGCAGTACTCCGACAGGGCTTCGCCAAGCACACAACGGAGGAGGAGAGGTGTTGGGGAGGGGAGGGCTGCGCCTTGGAGGGTGGTGCGGCTGCCCTCCCCTCACCCCTCTATTTATAGGGGGAAGGGAGAAGGGGGCCGGCCCCTCTAGAACCCATCTAGGGGGG
>NC_041391.1:41951023-41951878 GCF_002162155.2 Triticum dicoccoides | reverse complement strand
AGCACGACGGCGTGGTGATGGTGGAGAGGCAGTACTCCGACAGGGCTTCGCCGAGCACACAACGGAGGAGGAGAGGTGTTGGGGAGGGGAGGGCTGCGCCTTGGAGGGTGGTGCGGCTGCCCTCCCCTCACCCCTCTATTTATAGGGGGAAGGGAGAAGGGGGCCGGCCCCTCTAGAACCCATCTAGGGGGGGGGGGCGGCCAAGGGGAGAGGGGGAGAGGGTGGCTTGCCCCCCAAGCCAAGGGGGCGCCCCCTCTAGGGTTCCCCCCTCAACCCTAGGCACAAGGGCCCAAGGGAGGGGCTGCGCCCAGCCCACCAGGGGCTGGCTCCCTGCCCCATGCAGCCCATGTGGCCCCCCGGGAGGGGTGGCCCCTCCCGGTGGACCCCCGGAATCCTTCCGGTGGCCCCGGTACAATACCGGTATGACCCCGAAACTTCCCGGTGCCCGTTTGACAACTTCCCATATATAAATCTTTACCTCCGGACCCTTCCGGAGCTCCTCGTGACGTCCGGGATCCCATCCGGGACTCCGAACAACATTCGGTAGTCACATACTAGTCTTCCTAATAACCCTAGCGTCACCGAACCTTAAGTGTGTAGACCCTACGGGTTCGGGAGACATGCAGACATGACCGAGACGCTCTCAGGTCAATAACCAACAGCGGGATCTGGATACCCATGATGGCTCCCACATGCTCCTCGATGTTGTCATCGGATGAACCACGATGTCGAGGATTCGATCAAACCCTGTATACAATTCCCTTTGTCAATCGGTACGTTACTTGCCCGAGACTCGATCGTTGGTATCCCAATACCTTGTTCAGTCTCGTTACCGGCAAGTCACTTTACTCGTAC
>NC_041391.1:41911812-41951013 GCF_002162155.2 Triticum dicoccoides | reverse complement strand
AGGGCTGCGCCTTGGAGGGTGGTGCGGCTGCCCTCCCCTCACCCCTCTATTTATAGGGGGAAGGGAGAAGGGGGCCGGCCCCTCTAGAACCCATCTAGGGGGGGGGGCGGCCAAGGGGAGAGGGGGAGAGGGTGGCTTGCCCCCCAAGCCAAGGGGGCGCCCCCTCTAGGGTTCCCCCCCTCAACCCTAGGCGCAAGGGCCCAAGGGAGGGGGTGCGCCCAGCCCACCAGGGGCTGGCTCCCTGCCCCACGCAGCCCATGTGGCCCCCCGGGAGGGGTGGCCCCTCCCGGTGGACCCCCGGAACCCTCCCGGTGGCCCCGGTACAATACCGGTATGACCCCGAAACTTCCCGGTGTCCGTTTGACAACTTCCCATATATAAATCTTTACCTACGGACCCTTCCGGAGCTCCTCGTGACGTCCGGGATCCCATCCGGGACTCCGAACAACATTCGGTAGTCACATACTAGTCTTCCTAATAACCCTAGCGTCACTGAACCTTAAGTGTGTAGACCCTACGGGTTCGGGAGACATGCAGACATGACCGAGACGCTCTCAGGTCAATAACCAACAGCGGGATTTGGATACCCATGATGGCTCCCACATGCTCCTCGATGTTGTCATCGGATGAACCACGATGTCGAGGATTCGATCAAACCCTGTATGCAATTCCCTTTGTCAATCGGTACGTTACTTGCCCGAGACTCGATCGTCGGTATCCCAATACCTTGTTCAGTCTCGTTACCGGCAAGTCACTTTACTCATACCGTAACGCATGATCCCGTGTCCAACACCTTGGTCACATTGAGCTCATTATGATGATGCATTACCGAGTGGGCCCAGAGATACCTCTCCGTCATACGGAGTGACAAATCCCAATCTCGATTCGTGTCAACCCAACAGATACTTTCGGAGATACCTGTAATGCACCTTTATAGTCACCCAGTTACGTTGTGACGTTTGATACACCCAAGGCACTCTTACGGTATCCGGGAGTTACACGATCTCATGGTCGAAGGAAGAGATGCTTGACATTGGCAAAGCTCTAGCAAAACGAACTACACGATCTTTTATGCTATGCTTAGGATTGGGTCTTGTCCATCACATCATTCTCCTAATGATGTGATCCCGTTATCAACGACATCCAATATCCATAGTCAGGAAACCATGACTATCTGTTGATCACAACGAGCTAGTCAACTAGAGGCTCACCAGGGACATATTATGGTCTAAGTATTCACACGTGTATTACGATTTCCGGATAATACAGTTATAGCATGAATAAAAGACATTTATCATGAACATTGAAATATAATAATACTTTTATTTTTGCCTCTAGGGCATATTTCCAACAATCTCCCACTTGCACTAGAGTCACCAATCTAGTTACATTGTGATGAATCGAACACCCATAGAGTTCTGGTGTTGATCATGTTTTGCACGCGAGAGAGGTTTAGTCAGCGGATCTGCGACATTCAGATCCGTGTGCACTTTGCAAATCTCTATGTCTCCATCTTGAACATTTTCACGGATGGAGTTGAAACGACGCTTGATGTGCCTGGTCTTCTTGTGAAACCTGGGCTCCTTGGCGAGGGCAATAGCTCCAGTGTTGTCACAGAAGAGTTTGATCGGCCCCGACGCATTGGGTATGACTCCTAGGTCGGTGATGAACTCCTTCACCCAAATCGCTTCATGCGCTGCCTCCGAGGCTGCCATGTACTCCGCTTCACACGTAGATCCCGCCACGACGCTCTGCTTGCAGCTGCACCAGCTTACTGCTCCACCATTCAACATATACACGTATCCGGTTTGTGACTTAGAGTCATCCAGATCTGAGTCGAAGCTAGCGTCGACGTAACCCTTTACGACGAGCTCTTCGTCTCCTCCATAAACAAGAAACATGTCCTTCGTCCTTTTCAGGTACTTCAGGATATTCTTGACCGCTGTCCAGTGTTCCTTGTCGGGATTACTTTGGTATCTTGCTACCAAACTTACGGCAAGGTTTACATCGGGTCTGGTACACAGCATGGCATACATAATAGATCCTATGGCTGAAGCATAGGGGATGACACTCATCTCTTCTTTATCTTTTGCCGTGGTCGGTGACTGAGCCGACCTCAGTCTCACACCTTGTAACATAGGCAAGAACCCCTTCTTGGACTGATCCATTTTGAACCTCTTCAAAATCTTATCAAGGTATGTGCTTTGTGAAAGACCTATGAGGCGTCTCGATCTATCTCTATAGATCTTGATGCATAATATGTAAGCAGCTTCTCCAAGGTCCTTCATTGAAAAACATTTGTTCAAGTAGGCCTTAATGCTATCCAGAAATTCTATATTATTTCCCATCAAGAGTATGTCATCTACATATAATATGAGAAATGCTACAGAGCTCCCACTCACTTTCTTGTAAACGCAGGCTTCTCCATAAGTCTGCATAAACCCAAACGCTTTGATCATCTCATCAAAGCGAATGTTCCAACTCCGAGATGCTTGCACCAGTCCATAAATGGATCGCTGGAGCTTGCATACTTTGTTAGTGTTCCGAGGATCGACAAAACCTTCCGGCTGCATCATATACAGCTCTTCCTTAAGATGTCCGTTAAGGAATGCCGTTTTGACGTCCATCTGCCATATCTCATAATCATAGTATGCGGCAATTGCTAACATGATTCGGACGGACTTCAGCTTCGCTACGGGAGAGAAAGTCTCGTCGTAGTCAATCCCTTGAACTTGTCGATAACCCTTAGCGACAAGTCGAGCCTTATAGATGGTAACATTACCATCCGCGTCCGTCTTCTTCTTAAAAATCCATTTGTTTTCTATCGCTCGCCGATCATCGGGCAAGTCTGTCAAAGTCCATACTTTGTTTTCATACATGGATTCTATCTCGGATTTCATGGCTTCAAGCCATTTGTTGGAATCCGGGCCCGCCATCGCTTCTTCATAGTTCGAAGGTTCATTGTTGTCCAACAACATGATTTCCAAGACAGGGTTGCCGTACCACTCTGGTGCGGAACGTGTCCTTGTGGACCTACGAAGTTCAGCAGTAACTTGATCCGAAGTACCTTGATCATCATCATTGTTTTCCTCTTCAGTTGGTGTGGGCATCACAGGAACGGTTTCCTGCGCTGCGCCACTTTCCCGTTCAAGAGGTAGTACTTCATCGAGTTCTACTTTCCTCCCACTTACTTCTTTCGAGAGAAACTCTTTTTCCAGAAAGCATCCGTTCTTGGCAACAAAGATCTTGCCTTCGGATCTTAAGCAGAAGGTATACCCGACAGTTTCCTTAGGGTATCCTATGAATACGCATTTTTCCGACTTGGGTTCGAGCTTTTTAGGTTGAAGTTTCTTGACATAAGCATCGCATCCCCAAACTTTTAGAAATGACAGCTTAGGTTTCTTTCCAAACCATAATTCATACGGTGTCGTCTCAACGGATTTAGACGGTGCCCTATTTAAAGTGAATGTAGCTGTCTCTAGAGCGTATCCCCAAAATGATAGCGGTAAATCAGTAAGAGACATCATAGACCGCACCATATCCAATAGAGTGCGATTAGGACGTTCAGACACACCGTTTCGCTGAGGTGTTCCAGGCGGCGTGAGTTGTGAAACGATTCCACATTTCCTTAAGTGTGTACCAAATTCGTGACTTAAGTATTCTCCTCCACGATCTGATCGTAAGAATTTTATCTTTCGGTCACGTTGATTCTCTACCTCATTCTGAAATTCCTTGAACTTTTCAAAGGTTTCAGACTTGTGTTTCATTAAGTAGACATACCCATATCTACTCAAGTCATCAGTGAGAGTGAGAACATAACGATATCCTCCGCGAGCCTCAACGCTCATTGGACCGCACACATCGGTATGTATGATTTCCAACAAGTTGGTTGCTCATCGCACGTGTCAAACGATTCATAATCAAGAGACTCTAAAAGTCCATCGGCATGGAGCTTCTTCATGCGCTTGACACCAATGTGACCAAGGCGGCAGTGCCACAAGTATGTGGGACTATCGTTATCAACTTTAAATCTTTTGGCATCTACACTATGAACATGTGTAATATTACACTCGAGATTCATTAAGAATAAACCATTGACCATCGGAGCATGACCATAAAACATATCTCTCATATAAATCGAACAACCATTATTCTCAGACTTAAATGAGTAGCCATCTCGTATCAAACGAGATCCAGATACAATGTTCATGCTCAAACTTGGCACTAAATAACAATTATTAAGGTTCAAAACTAATCCCGTAGGTAAATGTAGAGGCAGCGTGCCGACGGCGATCACATCGACTCTGGAACCATTCCCGACGCGCATCGTCACCTCGTCCTTCGCCAGTCTCTATTTATTCCGCAGCTCCTGCTGTGAGTTACAAATATGAGCAACGGCACCGGTATCAAATACCCAGGAGTTACTACGAGTACTGGTAAGGTACACATCAATCACATGTATATCAAATATACCTTTGGTGTTGCTGGCCTTCTTATCCGCTAAGTATTTGGGGCAGTTCCGCTTCCAGTGACCCTTCCCCTTGCAATAAAAGCACTCAGTCTCAGGCTTGGGTCCATTCTTTGACTTCTTCCCGGTAACTGGCTTACCAGGCGCGGCAACATCTTTGCCGTCCTTCTTGAAGTTCTTCTTACCCTTGCCCTTCTTGAACTTAGTGGTCTTATTGACCATCAACACTTGATGTTCTTTCTTGATTTCAGCCTCTGCTAACTTCAGCATCGAGAACACTTCAGGAATGGTCTTTTCCATCCCCTGCATGTTGTAGTTCATCACAAAGCTCTTGTAGCTTGGTGGGAGCGACTGGAGGATTCTGTCAATGACCGCCTCATCTGGGAGGTTAATGTTCAGCTGGGTCATACGGTTGTGCAACCCAGACATCTTCAGGATGTGCTCACTGACAGAACTGTTTTCCTCCATCTTACAACTGTAGAACTTATCGGAGACATCATATCTCTCGACCCGGGCATGAGCTTGGAAAACTAGTTTCAGCTCTTCGAACATCTCATATGCTCTGTGATGCTCAAAACGTTTTTGGAGCCCCGGTTCTAAGCTGTAAAGCATGCCGCACTGAAGGAGGGAGTAATCATCAGCACGAGACTGCCAAGCATTCATAATGTCTTGGTTCTCTGGGACGGGAGTGTCACCTAGCGGTCCTTCTAGGACATATTGTTTCCTGGCAGCTATGAGGATGATCCTCAGGTTCCGGACCTAGTCCGTATAGTTGCTGCCATCATCTTTCAGCTTGATTTTCTCTAGGAACGCGTTGAAGTTCATGTTGACATTAGCGTTGGCCATTGATCTACAAGACATATTTGCAAAGGTTTTAGACTAAGTTCATGATAATAAAGTTCTAATCAAATTATGAACTCCCACTTAGATTAGACATCCCTCTAGTCATCTAAGTGTTACACGATCCGAGTCGACTAGCCCGTGTCTGATCATCACGTGAGACGGACTAGTCATCGTCGGTGAACATTCTCATGTTGATCGTATCTTCCATACGATTCGTGTTCGACCTTTCGGTCTCCGTGTTCCGAGGCCATGTCTGCACATGCTAGGCTCGTCAAGTTAACCCTAAGTGTTTTCGCTGTGTAAAACTGTCTTACACCCGTTGTATGTGAACGTAAGAATCCATCACACCCGATCATCACGTGGTGCTTAGAAGCGACGAACTGTAGCAACGGTGCACAGTTAGGGGAGAACACTTCTTGAAATTTTTGTAAGGGATCATCTTATTTACTACCATCGTCCTAAGTAAACAAGATGCATAAACATAATAAACATCACATGCAATTATATAGTTGTGACATGATATGGCCAATATCATATAGCTCCATTTATCTTCATCTTCGGGGCTCCATGATCATCTTGTCACCGGCTTGACACCATGATCTCCATCATCATGATCTCCATCATCGTGTCTTCATGAAGTTGTCACGCCAACGACTACTTCTACTTCTATGACTAACGTTTAGCAATAAAGTAAAGTAGTTTACATGGCGTTATTCAATGACACGCAGGTCATACAAAAAATAAAGACAACTCCTATGGCTCCTGCCGGTTGTCATACTCATCGACATGCAAGTCGTGAATCCTATTACAAAGAACATGATCTCATACATCACAATTCATCATTTATCACAACTTCTGGCCATATCACATCACATGATCAATCGCTGCAAAAACAAGTTAGACGTCCTCTAATTGTTGTTGCATCTTTTACGTGGCTGCAATTGGGTTCTAGCAAGAACGTTTTCTTACCTACGAATCACCACAACGTGATTTTGTCAACTTCTATTTACCCTTCATAAGGGCCCTGTTCATCGAATCCGCTCCAACTAAAGTGGGAGAGACTGACACCCGCCAGCCACCTTATGCAACTAGTGCATGTCAGTCGGTGGAACCGGTCTCATGTAAGAGTACGTGTAAGGTTGGTCCGGGCCGCTTCATCCCACAATACCGCCGAAGCAAGAAAAGACTAGTAGAGGCAAGTAAGATGACAAAATCCACGCCCACAACAAAATTGTGTTCTACTCGTGCAAAGAGAACTACGCATAGACCTAGCTCATGATGCCACTGTTGGGGAACGTTGCAGAAAATTAAAATTTTTCCTACGGTTTCACCAAGATCCATCTATGAGTTCATCTAAGCAACGAGTCGAGGGAGTGAGTTTGCATCTACATACCACTTGTAGATCGCGTGCGGAAGCTTGCAAGGTGATGATGGAGTCGTACTCGACGTGACACGAATCACCGATGACCAAGTGCTGAACGGACAGCACCTCCGTGTTCAACACACGTACGGGACGGGAGACGTCTCCTCCTTCTTGATCCAGCAAGGGGGAAGGAGAGGTTGAGGAAGACAGCTCCACCGGCAGCACGACGGCGTGGTGATGGTGGAGAGGCAGTACTCCGACAGGGCTTCGCCAAGCACACAACGGAGGAGGAGAGGTGTTGGGGAGGGGAGGGCTGCGCCTTGGAGGGTGGTGCGGCTGCCCTCCCCTCACCCCTCTATTTATAGGGGGAAGGGAGAAGGGGGCCGGCCCCTCTAGAACCCATCTAGGGGGGGGGCGGCCAAGGGGAGAGGGGGAGAGGGTGGCTTGCCCCCCAAGCCAAGGGGGCGCCCCCTCTAGGGTTCCCCCCCTCAACCCTAGGCGCAAGGGCCCAAGGGAGGGGGTGCGCCCAGTGCACCAGGGGCTGGCTCCCTGCCCCACGCAGCCCATGTGGCCCCCCGGGAGGGGTGGCCCCTCCCGGTGGACCCCCGGAACCCTCCCGGTGGCCCCGGTACAATACCGGTATGACCCCGAAACTTCCCGGTGTCCGTTTGACAACTTCCCATATATAAATCTTTACCTCCGGACCCTTCCGGAGCTCCTTGTGACGTCCGGGATCCCATCCGGGACTCCGAACAACATTCAGTAGTCACATACTAGTCTTCCTAATAACCCTAGCGTCACCGAACCTTAAGTGTGTAGACCCTACGGGTTCGGGAGACATGCAGACATGACCGAGACGCTCTCAGGTCAATAACCAACAGCGGGATCTGGATACCCATGATGGCTCCCACATGCTCCTCGATGTTGTCATCGGATGAACCACGATGTCGAGGATTCGATCAAACCCTGTATGCAATTCCCTTTGTCAATCGGTACGTTACTTGCCCGAGACTCGATCGTCGGTATCCCAATACCTTGTTCAGTCTCGTTACCGGCAAGTCACTTTACTCGTACCGTAACGCATGATCCCGTGTCCAACACCTTGGTCACATTGAGCTCATTATGATGATGCATTACCGAGTGGGCCCAGAGATACCTCTCCGTCATACGGAGTGACAAATCCCAATCTCGATCCGTGTCAACCCAACAGATACTTTCGGAGATACCTGTAATGCACCTTTATAGTCACCCAGTTACGTTGTGACGTTTGATACACCCAAGGCACTCTTACGGTATCCAGGAGTTACACGATCTCATGGTCGAAGGAGATACTTGACATTGGCAAAGCTCTAGCAAAACGAACTACACGATCTTTTATGCTATGCTTAGGATTGGGTCTTGTCCATCACATCATTCTCCTAATGATGTGATCCCGTTATCAACGACATCCAATATCCATAGTCAGGAAACCATGACTATCTGTTGATCACAACGAGCTAGTCAACTAGAGGCTCACCAGGGACATATTGTGGCCTAAGTATTCACACGTGTATTACGATTTCCGGATAATACAGTTATAGCATGAATAAAAGACATTTATCATGAACATTGAAATATAATAATACTTTTATTTTTTCCTCTAGGGCATATTTCCAACACTTTGGAGATGGAGATCAAAGGCGCAAGATGATCATGGCCATATCATGTCACATATTTTGATTGCATATGATGTTTATCTTTTATACATCTTATTTTGCTTAGTTTGACGGTAGCATTTTAAGATGATCTGTCACTAATTATCAAGAAGTGTTCTCCCTGAGTATGCACTATTGCGAAAGTTCTTCGTGCTGAGATACCACGTGATGATCGGGTGTGATAGGCTCTACGTTCAAATACAACGGGTGCAAAACAGTTGCACATGCGGAATACTCAGGTTAAACTTGACGAGCCTAGCATATAATAGATATGGCCTCGGAACACGGAGACCAAAAGGTCGAGCGTGAATCATATAGTAGATATGATCAACATAGTGATGTTCACCATTGAAAACTACTCCATCTCACGTGATGATCGGACATGGTTTAGTTGATTTGGATCACGTGATCACTTAGATGACTAGAGAGATGTCTGTCTAAGTGGGAGTTCTTAAGTAATATGATTAATTGAACTTAAATTTATCATGAACTTAGTCCTGGTAGTATTTTGCAAATTATGTTGTAGATCAATAGCTCGCGTTGTTGCTTCCCTATGTTTTTGCTTCCCTATGTTTATTTTGATATGTTCCTAGAGAAAACCGTGTTGAAAGATGTTAGTAGCAATGATGCGGACTTGATCCGTGATCTGAGGTTTATCCTCATTGCTACACAGAAGAATCATGTCCTTGATGCACCGCTAGGTGACAGATCTATTGCAGGAGCAGATGCAGACGTTATGAACGTTTGGCTAGCTCAATATGATGACTACTTGATAGTTTTGTGCACCATTCTTTATGGCTTAGAACCGGGACTACAAAAACGTTTTTGAAACGTCACGAAACATATGAGATGTTCCATGAGATGAAATTGATATTTCATACTCATGCCCGTGTCAAGAGGTATGAGACTTCTGACAAATACTTCGCCTAAAAGATGGAGGAGAATTGCTCAACTAGTGAGCAAGTTCTTAGATCGTCTGAGTACTACAATCGCTTGAATCAAGTGGGAGTTAATCTTCCAGATAAGATAGTGATTGACAGAGTTCTCTAGTCACCATCACCAAGTTAGTAGAACTTCATGATGAACTATAGTATGCAACAGATGACGAAAACGATTCCTGAGCTCTTCGTGATGCTGAAATCAATGATGGTAGAAATCAAGAAAGAACATCAAGTGTTGATGATTGAAAAGATCACTAGTTTCAAGAAAAGGGCAAAGGGAAATAAAGGGAAACTTCAAGTAGAATGGCAAGCAAGTTGTCACTCCCGTGAAGAAGCCCAAAGCTGGATCAAAGCCTGAAACTAAGTGCTTCTACTGCAAAGGAAATGGTCACTGGAAGCGGAAATGCCCTGAATATTTGGTGGATAAGAAGGATGGCAAAGTGAACAAGGGTATATTTGATATACAGGTTATTGATGTGTACCTTACTAGTGTTTATAGTAGCCCCTGAGTATTTGATACTTGTTCGGTTGCTAAGATTAGTAACTCAAGACAGGAGTTACAGAATAAACAAAGACTAGTTGAGGGTGAAGTAACGATGTGTGTTGGAAGTGGTTCCAAGATTGATATGATCATCATCGTACACTCCCTATATTTTCGAGATTAGTGTTGAACCTAAATAATTGTTATTTGGTGTCTGCGTTGAGCATAAATATGATTAGATCATGTTTATTGCGATATGATTATTCATCTAAGACAGAGAATAAATTGTTATTCTGTTTACATGAATAAAACCTTCTATGGTCATACACCCAATGTTGATGGTTTATTAAATCTTGATCATGGTGATACACATATTCATAATATTTATGCCAAAAGATGAAAAGTTGATAATGATAGTGCAACTTATTTGTGGCACTGCCGTTTGGGTCATATCGGTGTAAAGCGCATGAAGAAACTCCATAAAGATGGACTTTTAGAATCACTTGATTATGAATCATTTGATGTTTGCGAACCGTGCCTTATGGGCAAGATGACTAAAACTCCGTTCTCCGGAACAATGGAACGAGCTACTGATTTGTTGGAAAGAATACATACCGATGTATGCAGTCCAATGAGTGTTGATGCTCGTGGCAAGTATCGCTATTTTCTGACCTTCACAGATGATTTGAGCAGATATGGGTATATCTACTTAATGAAACACAAGTCTGAAACATTTGAAAAGTTCAAAGAATTTCAGAGTGAAGTGGAGAATCATCGTAACAAGAAAATAAAGTTTCTAGGATCTGATCATGGAAGAGAACATTTGAGTTATGAATTTGGCCTTCATATAAAACAATGTGGAATAGTTCCACAGCTCACGCCACATGGAACACCACATCGTAATGGTGTGTCCGAACATCGTAACCGCACTTTATTGGATATGGTGCAATCTATGATGTATTTTACTGATTCTCCACTATCGTTTTGGGGTTATGCATTAGAGACAGCTGCATTCACATTAAATAGGGCACCGTCAAAATCCGTTGAGACGACACAGTATGAATTATGGTTTAGCAAGAAACCTAAGCTGTCGTTTCTTAAAGTTTGGGGTTGCAATGCTTATGTGAAAAAGTTTCAGCATGATAAGCTCAAACCCAAATCGAAGAAGTGTGTCTTCATAGAATACCCAAAGGAGACTATTGGGTACACCTTCTATCACAGATCCGAAGGCAAGATCTTTGTTGCTTAATATGGATCCTTTCTAGAGAAGGAGTTTCTCTCGAAAGAAGTGAGTGGGAGGAAAGTAGATCTTGATAAGGTAATTGTACCTTCTCTCGAATTGGAAAGTAGTTCATCACAGAAATCAGTTCTAGTGATTCCTACACCAATTAGTGAGGAAGCTAATGATGATGATCATGAAGCTTCAGATCAAGTTGCTACCGAACCTCGTAGGTCTTCCAGAGTAAGATCCGCACCAAGAGTGGTACGGTAATCCTGTTCCGGAAGTCATGTTACTAGACCATGATGAACCTACGAACTATGAGGAAGCGATGATGAGCCCAGATTCCGCGAAATGGCTTGAGGCCATAAAATCTGAGATAGGATCCATGTATGAGAACAAAGTATGGACTTTGGTTGACTTGCTCGATGATCAGCAAACCAAGTTAAATAAATGGATCTTCAAGAGGAAGACGGACACTGATAGTAGTGTTACTATCTACAAAGCTCGACTTGTCGCAAAAAAGGTTTTTGACAAGTTCAAGGTGTTGACTACAATGAGATTTTCCCAACTGTAGCGATGCTTAAGTATGTCCGAATCATGTTAGCAATTGCCACATTTTATGAAATCTGGCAAATGGATGTCAAAACTGCATTCCTTGATGGATTTTTTTAAAAGAAGAATTGTATATGATGCAACCAGAAGGTTTTGTCAATCCTAAAGGTGCTAACAAAATGTGCAAGCTCTAGCGATCTATCAATGGACTGGTGCAAGCATCTCGGAGTTGGAATATACGCTCTGATGAGTTGTTCAAAGCATATGGTTTTATATAGACTTTTGGAAAGGCATGTATTTACAAGAAAGTGATTGGGAGCACTACAGCCTTTCTGATAAGTATATGTGAGTGACATATTGTTGATCAGAAATGATGTAAAAAAATTCTGGAAAGCATAAAGAAGTGTTTGAAATGAGTTCTTTAAAAGAAAGACCTCAGTAAAGCTACTTACATATTTAGCATCAAGATCTATTGAGATAGATCAAGACGCTTGATAAGATTTTCAATGAGTACATACCTTGACAAGATTTTGAAGTAGTTCAAAATGGACCAGTCAAAGAAAGAGTTCTTGCCTGTGTTGCAAAGGTATGAAATTGAGTAAGACTCAAATCCCGACCACGACAGAAAATAGAAAGAGAATGAAAGTCATTCCCTATGCATCAGTCATAGGTTCTATAAAAGTATGCCATGATATGGACCAGACCTATTGTATACTCTGCCCTGGTTTGGCAAGGGAGTACAATAATGATCTAGGAGTAGATCACTGGACATTGGTCAAAATTATCTTTAGTGCAATAAGGATATGTTTCTCGATTATGGAGGTGACAAAAGGTTCGTCGTAAAGGGTTTGTCGATACAAGTTTTGGCACTGATTCAAATGACTCTAAGTCTCAATCTAGATACATATTGAAAGTGGGAGCAACTAGCTAGAGTAGCTCCGTGCAGAGCATTGTAGACATAGAATATTTGCAGAATACATACGACTCTGAATGTGACAAACCCGTTGACTAAACTTCTCTCACGAGCAAAACATGATAATACCTTAGTAATCTTTGGGTGTTAATCACATAGCGATGTGAACTAGATTACTGACTCTAGTAAACCCTTTGGGTGTTGATCACATAGCGATGTGAACTGTGGGTATTAATCACATACAGATGTGAATATTGGTGTTAAATCACATGGCGATGTGAACTAGATTATTGACTCTAATGCAAGTGGGAGACTGAAGGAAATATGCCCTAGAGGCAATAATAAAGTTATTATTTATTTCCTTATAGCATGATAAATGTTTATTATTCATGCTAGAATTGTATTAACTGGAAACATGATACATGTGTGAATACATAGACAAACTGAGTGTCACTAGTATGCCTCTACTTGACTAGCTCATTACTCAAAGATGGTTATGTTTCCTAGCCATGGACAAAGAGTTGTCATTTGATTAACGGGATCACATCATTAGAAGAATGATGTGATTGACTTGACCCATTCCGTTAGCTTAGCACTTGATCGTTTAGTATGTTGCTATTGCTTTCTTCATGACTTATACATGTTCCTATAACTATGAGATTATGCAACTCCCGTTTACCGGAGGAACACTTTGTGTGCTACCAAATGTCACAACGTAACTGGGTGATTATAAAGGTGCTCTACAGGTGTCTCCAAAGGTACTTGTTGGGTTGGCGTATTTCAAGATTAGGATTTGTTACTCCGATTGTCGGAGAGGTATCTCTGGGCCCTCTCGGTAATACACATCATTATAAGCCTTGCAAGCAATGTGACTAATGAGTTAGTTGCGAGATGATGTATTACGTAACGAGTAAAGAGACTTTCCGGTAAAGAGATTGAACTATGTATTGAGATACCGACGATCGAATCTCGGGCAAGTAACATACCGATGACAAAGGGAACAACGTATGTTGTTATGCGGTTTGACCGATAAAGATCTTCGTAGAATATGTAGGAGCTAATATGAGCATCTAGGTTCCGCTATTGGTTATTGACCGGAAACGTGTCTCGGTCATGTCTACATAGTTCTCGAACCCGTAGGGTCCGCACGCTTAAGGTTTCGATGACAGTTATATTACGAGTTTATGAGTTTTGATGTAGCGAAGGCGTTCTGAGTCCCGGATGAGATCGAGGACATGACGAGGAGTCTCGAAATGGTCGAGACGTAAAGATCGATATATTGGATGACCATATTCGGACTTCGGAAAGGTTCCGAGTGATTCGGGTATTTTTCGGAGTACCGGAGAGTTACGGGAATTCACCGGGGAGTATATGGGCCTTATTGGGCCATACGGGAATAGAGGAGAGAGGCCAAAAGGAAGGAGGCCTGCGCCCCCCCTCTGGTCCGAATTGGACAGGGGGTGCAGCCCCCTTTTCCTTCTCCCTCTCCTCCTCGTTCCTTCTCTCCTACTCCAACAAGGGAAGGTGGAGTCCTACTCCCGGTGGGAGTAGGACTCCCCCCTTGGCGCGCCCTCCTCTTGGCCGGCCGCCTCCCCCCTTGCTCCTTTATATACGGGGGCAGGGGGGCACCCCAGAGACACAATAAGTTGATCAGTTGATCTCTTCCAACCGTGTGCGGTGCCCCCTTCCGCCATAGTCCACCTCGATAATATTGTAGCGGTGCTTAGGCGAAGCCCTGCGTCGCTAGAACATCATCATCGTCACCATGCCGTCGTGCTGACGAAACTCTCCCTCAACACTCAGCTGGATCAGAGTTCGAGGGACATCATCGGACTGAACGTGTGCTGAACTCGGAGGTGCCGTACGTTCGGTACTTGATCGGTCGGATCATGAAGACGTACGACTACATCAACCGTGTTGTGCTAACGCTTCCGCTTACGGTCTACAAGGGTATGTAGACAACACTCTCCCCTCTCGTTGCTATGCATCACCATGATCTTGCGTGTGCGTAGGAATTTTTTTGAAATTACTACGTTCCCCAACAGGATGTCGCGCTTCCGGCCCTTCATTGCCGCCTTTGGCTCCTCTGTCCTATGTTTCCGGTTCTCTCAACCAGCCTCGCGCTCTTCGCCGGCTCGCTCCGGTGCCTCGCCGGCGGTGGCGGCGGCACCATACGCATCCGGGGAAACCCTACGTGGGCACAGTCCGCACCGCCTGCTGGGCCGGCCCCCTTCCGCGCCGGGTGTGCTGGGCCCCGTCCAGGCGCATCCTTGGCGCCCGCCTGCTGGGCCTCCTCCCCCTCAGCTGGGCCGGCCCACGGGAGCTGGGCTTCTTGGGTGTCCTAGGCCCAGCGCCCCGATGCCCTCGATCTAGCTCCTGTGTGGCCTCCTGTTGCCCCATGTTCCCCCTCCAGTCGCCACCCCTCTCCTCTCACTCCTGGCCGGCGTTCGATGTTGTGCCCTCCCCGCCTCCCCCGCCCCCCTCCCGCGCCTCGGCCTCCGATGCCTCAGGAGTAGGACGACGGTGGCATGCGGCACAAGCGCCGTGCCAACGACCGGTCCGACCGCCGTGACCCTCCCCGACCGTCGCCGGACTCGCTCCGGCGCGAGGAGGAGCTCCGCCGCGAGTTGAGGGACCTCCGCGAGGGCCGTCGCGATGACCGCCGTTCCCCGGGCCGCCGCGACGCGTAGGGACGCTCTCGCTCTCCCCGTCCGGCTACTTCGGGCGACTGGCGCCCCCGGTGCCGCTCTCCCTCCCCCGCTCCCCGCTGCGCCCGTTCTCCCACTCCGCCCCGGACCTAGCGTCTGGCCTCTCCGCGCGGTCCTGCCCCGCCTCAGGCTCCTCCCACGCGAAGGTATGTGTCGCCTCATGCGGTGGCCTTCGCGATGCCGGTCGCGGCTGCTGCCTCGGGCGGGGGCCCTGCCCGTGGGTGTTTCGGCCCTGCCAAGAAGAAGAAGCATTGTGGCACGGGGCGTGGAGCCCAGCCTGCCCCTCCCCCTCTGGCTCCGGGCTCTTCTTCCGCTCCGGGTCCCGTCTCCGGCCTTCCCCGCCCCCCGTGCTTCAACTGCGGGGTGGCGGGCCACTCGCAAGTCGAATGCGTCAACCCCCAGTGTTGTTACCTCTGCAAAGACCCTAGGCACCCCGCCCTCCTATGCCCGGATCGTCCGGTGGTGTCCGAGATCATGATGTACGGCAACGGCATCGAGGGGCTGGGCTTCTTCCACCTCGAGGTCCCTGACGTGCCGCCCCCTCCCCCACCCTCCAGGCGGTCATCATGGTGCTCGACGGGGTGGCCTCCCCGGAGATGATTGAGGCCGAGCTCAACCACCTCTACCAGCGCCAGTGGGACTGGGTGGTCACCCCCACCGCTGGCCACATCTTCACTCTCGTATTCCTCGACTCCATCAGCTACAGATACGCCACCCGTAGTGGCCGGATCACCCTCGCCCTCAACCAGCTCGTCGTCGACATCTCTGAGCCGATCCTTGACGCCCAGGCTGTGGCCGTCCTGGACACCGCCTGGATTCTTGTGGCCGGCCTTCCTGACATGGCCCTGTCTGAGCTCGTCATCCGCCAGATGTCCCGGATTCTTGGCAAGGTGGTGGTCGTTGACGAGCTCTCTCTCCTCAAGGAGGAGGAGGTCCGGGTCAAGGTCAAGTGCCTCGACTCTTCCAAGCTCTGTGCAACCATCCGAGTGTTTTTCAATGACCAGGGCTTCGACCTCAAGATCTCCCCCGAGCCGCCCAACCACGTCGGCCGCTCCCGCTCTTTTGACGTTGGCCTTCCTGGCGGCAACGCGGGGGCCGACGGGGACTACCGCGGTCGTCACCGAGCTCGCTCCCACCGGTCGGAGGAGGACGGGGGTTCGAAGGACTCCCACTCCCACTCCCACTCCCCATCCCCCTCCCCCCTCCTCCTGCCATTGGCGGGCAGGGTCGGCAGGCCGCTCCCAGCTCGCTTCTCAACGGCCCGTCGGTCTCGATGGCTATGTCATTCGAGGCAAGCGACATCTCCAGTGACGGCCTAGTCGTCTGCCCGGCCTCCTCCCCGCGCTCTCCTGCTCCGCCTGCTCCTGTCACGCTGGCCCTGGAGTCGGGTCTCCCCCCGGCGTCGACTCCGGATTCTGCCCCGCTCCTGTCGGCCCTGGTGCCGGACCCCGAGGAGACCGTGCCATCCGAGCCGGTCTCGTCTCCTCCGCCTCCTCCCGCTGCGGCCGTGATGCCTTCCCCGACCGTGCTCCCCCCCTCCGCTGCCGCCTCGGGTGGCCCCGGCCTCGCTTGTCGCCGCCCCTGCTGTGCTCGTCTCCGACCTCAACCCCGACCTCGGTGCTCCTCGTCTACGCTAGGCCTGCCTCTCGGGCTCTGCCTGCGTCGGACCTCGCTGCGGATGGGGAGGCCCGGGTGACCACCCCGTTGGACGCCCCACCTCCCCCTCCGCGCTCCACCGCTTGCGCTCGCCGCGGGCGATCAGCTTCCTCCCCGGTGATCGCGTCCTGCCGGAGCGCTCGGCTAGACGCTGCTCACCCCGAGGGCAGTCCGGCTCTACCCGTCCCTGCACGGGCAGAGCTCCGCGCTGCTGCTCGGAACCTGGAGCTAGGTACGCCTGCAGTCCTCCCCTCTGCTTCGTCTTATTCCTTCTCTGCTCTCGAGTCGGTTCCCCTAGGCAACCTCGCGAAGGTCACTTCAGACTCCGCCATCATCTTTAGGGGGGAAGCTGCCCCCCTAGTCCAGATCGAGGCCATTAGGGCCCGCGAGATTCTGGATGGGAGGCTTGCGGAGGCCCGTGCTTCCTTCCTTTTGCCCCCCCTGCGGCCGGGGAGATCCCCTCCCCGGCGCCGTCGAGGCGGACCGGTGGCCTTCTCCCGCTTGATGGGGCGGATGTCCGCGGACGCACCCGCTCCTGCACCGCGGCCCTCCGTGCCCAAAGTGCCTCATGTGTCTTGGGGTCAAGAAGCCCCCCAATGGCGCCTTAACAAGATCCCTCTTCTGGAACATTCGCGGTTTCGACCATGATGGCCGACGCCGCCAGCTAGTGGAGTACATGCGTGATGAACACATTAAGATTGTCGCCATCCAGGAAACTATGCGCTCTGAATTCTCCCTTCCTGTGCTTGACCGTCTGAGCTCCCACCTCTTCGCGTGGCATTGGCTCCCTTCTAGTGGGAGTGCCGGCCACTCGGGGGGCATCCTTTTAGGTGTTAAGTATGCCACCTTTGAGGTGGGCAGCATGGATCGGGGGGGATTCTTTGTGAGCATTGAGTTGTTCGAGCTATCCCTCAACTTCAAGTGGGAGGCCATCATAGTCTACGGGCCAGCTGACCATAGCAGGTCTGCCACCTTCCTCGAGGAGCTCCACCGGAAGATTTCTTTGGCCTCCCTCCCGGTAGTGGTAGGAGGTGATTTTAACCTCCTCCGTGTTGTGGAGGACAAGAGCAATGCTAATGTGAACTTTGCCCGGATGCAAATGTTCAATGACTTTATTGCCAATCTCGGCCTCCGCGAGATTGATAGGATTGGTGCCAGGTTCACCTGGACCAATCGGCAGGCTTCCCCGACCCAGTCCGTCCTGGACAGGGTCCTAGTTTCCCCGGATTGGGACCTCCGTTGTCCCCTCGCTTCCCTTCGCGCCATCACCCGGATTGGCTCTGACCATGTCCCGGTCTTTCTTTCCTCTGCCGGTGAGTGCCCGCCGATCACCCTGAGATTCCGGTTTGAGACCTTCTGGCTTTCCCAAACCGGGTTTGTGGAGGCCGTCGGCGCGCGTTGGGTGGAGGCCCGCGCTCACCCTCACCCCCGTCCCCCCTTAACCATTGATTCATGTCACTTCTGCGCCAAGCGTGGCTGACAGTTCATGAAGGGATGGGGTGCGAACTTGGGGCGTGACCTCCGCGAGCGTAAGAAGGCCCCGTTAGACGCCATTCAGGCGCTCGACCTGCGTGCGGATGCGGTGGGGCTATCTCCGGCTGAGTGGCTTTCCCGCTATGACTTGGAAGATCATCTCTCCATTATCTACATAGATGAAGAGGCCTACTGGCGCATCTGTGGTGCCCACAAGTGGGTTTTGAAGGGAGATGCGAACACGGCTTACTTTCAGGCGATCACGAATGGCCGCCGCTGTCGCAACACCATCACCCTCTTGTGGGACGGTGCCACCCTCCTTCAAGACCCGTGCGACATCCGGACCCACGTTGATGGGTTCTATAGGTCTTTGTTCTCTGCCGCTCCTATGAGCGGCCTCTCCCTGGCTCCTGACTGCTGGTCTGGCCCTCAGCTGGTTTCTGACGCGGAGAACGCGGCCCTTATGACCCCCTTCTCCAAAAGTGAGGTTTGGGTTGCCATTAGGGGCATGAATCCCACCTTGGCGCCGGGCCCCGATGGCCTCCCGGTGAAGTTCTTCCAGACCTTCTGGAACGTGATTAAACCTAAGGTCATGGCCATCTTCGAAGAGTTCTACGTTGGGTCCATTGACCTCGGTTGCCTTAATTTGGGATAATCTCCCTCATTCCAAAGGTGCCTGGCGCGTCTAACATTCGCCAGTCTAGCCCGATCACAGTCATCAACGTGATTTTCCGGATTCTTGCAAAAGGGTACGCCAATAGGGTGACCCTTCTTGCAGATTGCATTACTCACCCCAACCTGGCCGACTTCATCCGGGGCCGGTATATACTGGATGGGGTCCTTGTCCTCCATGAAGTGCTCCATGAGGTCTGTGCCAAACACCTCAAGGCGGTCTTCTTGAAGATCGATTTCCATAAGGCCTATGGTACTGTTAGATGGTCTTTCCTTTGGGAAGTGTTACTCCGGAAGGGCTTCGATGACCGCTAGATCACCAGAGTTATGCAGATGGTCTCCTGCGGTCGAACGACTGTTAACATTAACAGCAAGATCGGCCCTTTCTTCCCCACCTTATGTGGGGTTAGACAAGGTGACCCCTTCTCCCCATTCCTATTCAACATGGTCATCGACGCTCTTGCCTCCATCCTAGATAAGGCGAAGACGGCTGGCCATATTCGTGGGATCACCCCCATCTCGCCGGAGGGTCCGGGATTTCCTTCCTTCAGTATACGGACGACACCATCATCATGGTGGAAGGCTCGGAGGTGGACATCTCCAACCTCAAGTTCCTCCTCCTCTGCTTCCAACAAATGTCTGGCCTCAAGATTAATTTTGACAAGAGTGATGTTATGGTGATGGGCTACACTCCCGAGGAATGCCTCGCCATTGCCAACCGGCTTAACTACCGCCCGGGCTCCTTCCCCACGACCTACTTTGGTACGCCCATTAGTGACTCCCGGCTCATCGTCGCGGACTTGCGCCCGACCATGGCCAAGCTTCAAATGCGCATTGAGCCTTGGCAGGGGAGATAGCTATCTAAGGCAGCCCGGACTATTCTCATCAACTCTTCCCTCTCCAGCCTCCTCTTGTTTCTTATGAGCTTCTACAGCCTCCACGAGACTCTGCACCATGAGATTGCCAAAGTTCAGTCTCGCTTCTACTGGGCTGGCGAGAATGACAAGCAGAAGTATCATATGGTCAGTTGGCCGAACATTTGCAAGCCCAGGGAACAGGGCGGCCTAGGCATTATGTGTTCTAAGCGGATGAACATCGCCCTTCTTTCCTGTTGGCTTTGGCGTAGCTCGCAAGGCATGCACGGTGTCAGGACCCCGACTCAATGCCACATCGATCTAGCATGTAACACCTCATATCACTTTGCATCCTCACGCACGGTATTCCCACGGGTGTCGCCTTACCTTTTTCCGGGACCGTTTGCGCCTTTTGGCACACGTATATGATAGTGTCGCTAGCATCCATATGATAAGGAGCCCAGGCTGACATGGCTAGTCGTAAACCCAAAGTGGCACAAACTTACAGGGACAGGCATCCATGACCCAGCATCGAACGTGTCGGTCATCAGCGGGTGAATCCAGGCTGTAGCACTGGGCTAGCAGGACTCCGGTATTCATCACGTGACATTTCCCCGAAGGGACAGACACAGGAACGAAGAAGGACACATGCCGGCCAGCCTAAGTGTTCCGGAGCAGTAGCAAGCTACCATGGCTCGGTGGAAACACTAGGAGACATTTCCCGGTAAGAGAGGCTACTAAAGATAAACAACTAGATAGTCAGATCCCACACATACCAAGCATTTCAATAACATACATACAATATGCTCAATATGTGCAAATACAACATGGCATCACAACATGACTCTACGACTCAAGTATTTATTCAATAGGCTCCGAGGAGCGAGATATTACAAACAGGGGTCTCATGACCCAACATTCAGAGCGTACAGATCAAAACACAAGCGGAAGCTAATATGTCTGAGTACAGACATCTACAAATGAAAGAGGCTGAGAAGCCTGACTATCTACCAGATCCTGCCGAGGGCACAAGATCGTAGCTGAGGTATCAAGCTAAACGTCGAAGACCACGCGGAACTACTAGCGAGACTGACGTCTCTCTGCAAAAACATAAAATAGGCAAACGTGAGTACAAATGTACCCAGCAAGACTTACATCAGAACTAACTACATATGCACCATTATCAACAAAGGGGATGGTGGAGTTTAACTGCAGCAAGCCAGCTTTGACTCGGTGGCTAACCTAAACTACGACTGCATGTAACTCTTTTGAGGTGGCGCACACGAGTCCACATATTCACCATATCAATACACCACTATGGATCCGCTCCCGTCTCCCTACGAGAACGCCATCCATAGCACTCACGCTTATCTTGCGTATTTTAGGGTATCCACTTTCACTTGTCTATGAACTGTACAGGCAACCTAGAAGTCCTTTTCTGTGGACACGGCTATTCGAATAGATAATGTTAACCCTGCAGGGGTGTACTTCTTCACACACGCTCTCACCACTTACCGCCGTTTACACGACATGTACTCGGCAACCTTCAAGCGGAAGCCCAACATGGGTGTTGGCCACGGCCTGCCTAAACACTCAAGTCTCTAGTCCAGGTTTATCGCCTATTCGGGTTCCATCCATGAGGAGATCCGGCCGGAGTTTCGCTCACAGCCCCAAACGATGTGTGCAGGGTTCCCGAGATACCTAACGGGTATTCGGTACACCGTGCCACGTACCTACCGCATCACAGCCCACCCCTCCGGTCAGCGCTGCCCACGGCCTCCAGCATACTACAAACACCAGAAACTACTTGCAACTCCTGGACAGAGGACAAGGGTGATTAAGAAGCCGAGAGGGTCCATTGGTTTCGCGCCCAATGCGTGGTAGTAGCTGAATCATGGATCACAAACACAGAACTCAGTTCCTGAGGACGGCTGCAATGAGACAACCCACCATGTACTCCTACATGGCCTCTCACCGCTACCTTTACCAAATCGTGTTCACACACTTAGCTCACACACAGTAGGACGTGTTCATACACCTCTGATTCATTCCCGATGAATCAGACCTGACACAACTCTAAGCAATAGCAGGCATGACAAACAAGCATGAATGAGTAGGCACAACAGGGCTCAAACAACTCCTACTCATGCTAGTGGGTTTCATCTATTTACTGTGGCAATGACAGGTCATGCAGAGGATAAAGGGGTTCAACTACCGCAGCAAGTAACCAATATGTCGTTGTTGTCCTAATGCAGTAAAAGAGAGCAGGAGCAAGAGAGTAGGATTGTATCGGAATGAACAAGGGGGTTTTGCTTGCCTGGCACTTCTAAAGATAACATTCAGTCTTCATCAGTGTCAACGATCACATCATCGGTACAGCGTCTACCGAGGGGGAACAACACCGGCAAACACAGAAGAAACACGATCAATGCAATGCAAAATATGATGCATGTTATGACATGGCAATACGAATGTGTTTTGGGCTAATGCATCTAGCAACAGGTTAAATGGTGCTGGTTTGAACACTAGGTTCAAATTCAAATTCAAACTATGAATTCAAATAGTGCATTATCATGTTTTGGTCTAAACAGTGAGGTTAAGTTGTTCAAACATGCATGAAAATGGTAGAGATGGATTCCTTGAATTTTTCTGATAATTTTTCATATATAATTTATTCCATTCTGAGTTACGGTTGATTTTATATGATTTTTGGAAGTTTCGGACATTTTCTGAAAATATTAAATCATTTAAGATTTATTTAAATTCCAAAAAGGAATTATTGCGTCAGCATGACCTCATAGTGACGTCAGCAGGTCAACTAGGCGGGTCCAGGTCAAACCTGACCAGTGGGGTCCACTAGTCAGTGACTGGGGCTGGTTAGTGCCGCTGACGTGTGGGCCCAGTCAACGGCCACGTCAGCGCGGTCAAAACTGACACGTGGGGCCACTGCAATTAGATTAAACCTAATCTATTTTAGTTAGCCGGTTAGTTAGGCGGCAGGGCCCGCATGTCAGTGAGAGTGTGGGTTAATTAGTGGAGTCATTAACTACTAACGACGGTGCCACGTCAGCTGCCGGCGTTTAACCGCCGGCGACCTCAGGTCGCGGCGACGTCCGCATCGGGATTGCGCTACAGGCCATGGTTTGGGGCGCGGGGAGCATCTACGGGGAGCTGGCGGAGTGGCGCTTCCAGTGGTGGAGGCGGCTGGAGCGGAGGTGGCCGGAGTCGTCACCGGCATCGACCGTGGCGGTCGCCGGAGTTCGGGCGAGGTTGGTTCCGACGCTAGGGGGCACGGCGAGTCGCGTGGAGAGTGCTACGGGCTCGTGCGAGTGCGGCGGAGACGATGACGTGCTCGGAATCGACCCAACGTGTCTGTGGCCACGACAGCGACGTGCGGTGGCGGCGGCGGGTGCGGCCGAGCTCGGTGCAGTTGCTGTGGTGCTCGAGAGCGAGAACGGGAAGGGGGAGGAGGAAGAGGAGCTCACGGGGAGTCGGTTGGAGCAGACGGCGAGCTCGGGGAGGCGGCGACGGCGGCAAATCGACGATGGCGGTCCTCGGTGGCCGAGGAGGGGAACGGCGGAGCTAGCGGCATCCAGGGGCTTCCGGTGCCTTTCGTCTGGGTGAGGATGAAGAGGGAGGCGAGGCGGAGCTTCCTGGGGCGTCGGTGAGGCGTGGGGGTGGCGGTGGCCGCGAGGGAGCTCGTCGGCGGCGACGGTTGCGTTCGGGCGAGTGAGAGAGAGGAAGCAGAGGAGAGAAACGAGGGAGAGGGAGAGAGCGAGGGGGTCCAGGGGGTCGCGCTGGCGTCGTCTAGGCGCGACGAGGGGGAGCCAGGCAGGCTAGGAGGGAGGAGGTGGCCGGGGCGCGTGCGTGCGCGCGTCGGCCGCACGCGCGTCCTCCTGGCAGAGGAGGAAGGCGACAGGGGGGGTAGCGGTGGCGGGCTGGGCCGCCAGCTGGAGTTGGGCCAGGTGGGCTGAGAGGTGAGCGCCAGGTAGTCTTTCTGCTCTTTCCTTTTACTTATTGTTTTCTATTTTTTTCTTCCTCTGTTTTGATTTAGTTTAGCAACTAAATCATTTTAGTAAATTCTGTAGGTTTTTATGTGGCTTGCTAAAATATATACAAAGCCACTCACAAACTTCCAGAATTATTGGAGTCATATTTAATATATATTAAATATAAATCCAAAGCAAATAGTTATTGGATTAATTCAAATGGCCAAAATTAATATTTCTGTGACAGGAACATTCAAATGGCCAAAATGGCAAATAGTTATTGGATTGGTTTAATAGTTATTGGAATTTTACCTCTTACCAATATTTCTATGGAATAACAGGAACATTTTCTTGGACTCATTTGAGAAGATATAAATGTTGGTTATTTTTAGAGGTTTCATGAGGCTTTTGAAAATTCCTCAATTCAAATTTCATTTGAATTTAAACATGATGCACACATGGAAGCAAGCATAGGTCAGGCCAGAACTAGGGATGTGACAGGCGGACTTTGGCTCGACATCATCCAGAACAAATATCTACGCGGACAGTCCCTCGCCTTCTGCCAGCGAACTGGCGGCTCCCAGTTCTGGCAGTCGGTCGTCCAGCTTCTTCTGGTTCTCCGCATCGGGACATCCATATCGGTCGGCTCCGGAGCGTCGACTTTGTTCTGGTTTGATCGTTGGGCTAGTGACGCTCCCTTCGCGGCGCGCTTTCCCGACCTTTTCTCCATCGCCGTTGACCCTGTGATCTCTGTCGAGAGGGCCCTTATTGACTTGAGAAAATTCCTTATTTGGCCAAATAAGGAATTCTCTCTATTGACTTAGGGCGTCTCGCCTTGCTTGGCGCGAGTTGCTAGACTGTGTTGCCCTACACGAGCCTAGGGTGGACGGTGGACCCGACTAGGTGTGTGGCGCCTGGAGTCCTCTGGCATGTTCTCCACCAAGCCCCTCTACCTGGCCATCGCCCCCTCCTCCGCCCCCATCCCCTCTCGATAGTGTGGTCCATCTGCCTACCTCTGAAAATCCGGATCTTCATGTGGCAATGGATTCGCGGTCGGGTTCCGTCCGGGGTTGAGGTCTGCAAACGGAATAGCCCGGGCTCGGGCATCGGCCCCCTCTGCGGTGTCCCCGAAGACTCGAATCACATCTTCTTCTCCTGCATGTCCGCTCAGTTCATTTGGAGCTGCTTTTGTGAAGTGGTTGGTGGAGATTGGTGCCACACCAACTTCCCCGACTTATTTGCCAAACTCCAGAACCCCCCTTGTCGTCTCGCCCCATTAGGTGGCTTGAGATTGGGGTCCTAGCCTGGACCCTCTGGACGATCCGCAATAAGCTTGTGATCCAGCACACCCCTCTTCGACGAGCTACTGACGCAATCTTCAAATTCTCTGGTTTCTTGCAGCTTTGGCGGCCGCTTAGCCGCCCCCAGGACCGCGACGCCATCTTCGCCTTCATCGCCGACCTCTGATCGATGGTCGTCCGCCTGTCGCCGCCGCCCCTGCCGCCTCCGCCAGAGCCTGATTAGGCGCCTTCCTCACCCTTAGGCGGCTGCCTTGTTTTCTTGTTTCTTTTTTTGGCTTGTTGAGTTGTGCCCTCAGCAGAACCTTTGTATTTTTGTGTGAGACTTGAGTGTATGCGTGTGGACTAGTCCGTGTATGTGCCCTCTCTGGCGGTTTGCTTTATTTATAAAGTGGGGCGAAAGCTTTTTTCGATAAAGGATGTAGTAAATGCAACAAAAGTACTTCAACAGACAAGTGTATGTTCCGTCTGTGATGTTCCGGAGTTACAACACGCCCAGTTTTCCCTCCAGTTTTGTTCTTGCATTTCTCTTCTCTCTAACCTAGCAGTGTGTCTGCAACTTTGTAATGGCCGGCTGTAATTTCATTTGGCATTAAAACTAAAGAGAAAAAAATAGGTGTCATGAAAAAAAATACAATAAACATTGTTCAGAATTACTATGTACTATGCAGCATTTGCCAGATATTTAAATCAGTTCAAAATCTCCAGAGTTTTTTTTTTTTGAAACAAGGCAAAAGATTTGCCATTTTCATTGAATAAGGAGTATTAGGGGTCTTGGCCAAAGGCCAAATACAACGTATCACTCTCGCGGCATGATATTACACAAATGTTTCGCACCGGCCAGACACCATAGCGCCGTCTCGTCTTTGATTCTAGCTACTAAAACCCCAACAGGCACCGCGACATTACGAAATACCCTAGCATTCCGCTCTTTCCAAATTTCCCCTGAGACGAGCAGCATAAGGCAGGTAAGCGGTCGTCGAGATTGCGTCGTGTTGGAAGCGGTGGCACTCCACCAATTCTTCACCGTGTCAACCATGGCCCAGTTCTGCGAGTAAATGTCATGAAGGCCAAGCCACGCTTTAATCATGTTCCATACTCTAACCATGTAGCGGCATTTGAAAAGCAGACGAGCCGCCGATTCCTGGACTTTCTTGCACAGGGGCAAATGTTGCAATTAGGCCACCCTCGCTTCTGAAGCCGGTCTGCCGTCCAGATTCTATTGTTGATGACTAGCCAAGCGAAAAACTTGCATTTGGGGGGGGGGGGGCAAGTTGTCCAAACAATTTGAGGCAAGTCCGAGTCAACTAAACCGAGAAACTGCGCACTGTAAGCCGTTGCTGCAGAATAGTGACCATCCTTGGTGAGCTTCCAAATGATGGAGTCAGGCATGTCAGGTATTAACTAAACATGAGATAGATTCTTCCATAGGTTGATGAACTCATGAAGATGGTCAACAGTCATGCCCTGAGAGGTCTTCACCTGAGACTCCCAAAAATTGTTGAGGAGCGCTTTCTGTACCGAGCAATTCCTTCTTTGTGACAGCTCAAATTTTTTTGGTGCAATGTCCTTGGGTCGCAAACCATCAAGCCAAGCAGACTCCCAAAAAATGGCATGTGTACCATCGCCCACGACGACTTTTGTGGAGGCCGCAAAGATGTCTCTATCCTGTCGGTCGCATGGCGTCCCTAATCCCACCCAAGGCTTGATCGGAGTAAGCCACTCACCCCAGAGCCAACGAATGCGCAGAGTAGATGCAAACTTTTTCAGATTGAGAATGCCAAGGCCACCATGAAGTTTTGACTTGCACACTTGCTCCCAATTAATCTTGCATTTTCCTCCAGTGACTTTGTCACATCCAGCCCACAAGAATGCCCGTCGGAGAGCATCAATCTTGTTCATCACCTCAACCGGGAGGTTCAACGCCGTCATATAATAGATAGCAATGGCCGTAAGCACGGATTTGACCAACACAACACGTCCTGGAGAGGCAACGTGTTTACCCATCCACGGTGCCAATTGGGTTGCGATCTTGTCTTCAAGCGGTTGATAGTGGATTCTTTTCAAATTCTTGACCGAGAGAGGTAGGCCCAAATGCTTCATTGGGAAGGAGGTACGGCTGGCCGGGAAAGAGTGTAAGATGTCCACCAGGTCCAGGTCCTCACAAGGAATAGGAGCAACCAATCTCCAGAGTTGAACGTTTCTCTGATGGGCTTTGCCCATTCTCATTCTCAGCTACATGGGCCACGACCCTTCTTCCATGCTCTGCCAGAGGAGGCTTAATTAGCACTGCGTGTCTACTCTCTAATTAGTCCCACCTCGCTAGTTTAGGCGACACTAGACCAGTTTATAAGGCGGAGCGTGGCTGTTTGTTGCATGACCTTACTTGCACATGATCTGTTCTATAGGCTCGTACTGCTGCATCCTTTACCAATAAGGAGGCAAGCACTTCAGTCTGGTTGATGCATTCTGACCTTTGGGCCAGAACGTGATTAACGGCTAGGATCACCTGATGGGTGCCATCCGATCAGAGGATCGTTCCTGCCTGGTACACACTGGTGCAAGGTGGCTCAGAGGTTGTTTGACAGACTTCACAAAATCTTTTTGTTTTTTGCAGCTCTTTTTACCTAGTGGCAACCGATTCTCTTGCAAACTTTGCATGATTCAGTTGTACAATGGATCTGGAATGCAGGTACATTTTTGTCTCTTTTGAACTTGTTTAACCAACAAATCTCCCTCCTTAATCACACATCTGGAACTATGTATATGGTTCAGTTCACAGTATAATATTAGTACTGGGCTAGTGGCAGTAAGATAAGATGCACACACTTTATTTTTAGCTGAACTAGTACTACTAGCCACTGCAAAAATATCCGAAGGTAACAGAAGCCAACTGACCACATGCATGATCCATACATATATATATATATTTACACACCTGAGGACGTGGGCATAGCCCAGTGGTTGGGGGCGCATGATTGTAAACCTAACGACCAGAGTTCGATCCACGTCGGGGACGAATTTCTGGAATTCTCATGAGGGAAGCTTCTTCTATATCAATAAATCCGTGGGTGCTAGTGTCCATGGAGTTTCAATTTTTTTTATATATATTTACACACCTGTCCCATGAGCTATATCGCTGAAAGATTTTGCTTAATTTTTTTAAAGGGAAATATATTAATATCAAGCGGATATCAATTACACCCGGCCTCTGCAACAACATAATGTCAGGAACTAGTCGAGACATCAAGGATGCACACAGCAAAAAGAAAAAGAAAAAAAAACCGCCGAACTGATCAGTGAAGCAGCAGGAACTACCACCACCAGAGGCCACACCCAGACTGCAAAAAAGGTTCTCCAAGAACAACGCCTCCAAGAAGAAAACAGTGAACCAGCACCTGTCCCAGGAGCTCTATCGCTGAAAGATTTTGCTTCATAGCTCAAGCTTTTATACAACACCCACCAGTCCATGCATCACATGCTTGGCTTGGCTTGTTGTTGAGACTGATTCGGCGCACTTCATCCACGTGTGCAAAGTAATCAAGATTCAGCAAGCAATTCTCTTACTACAAGTCCATTGGATGATCGTCTGAAATTTGCCACCACTGAGAGTGACAGTAGCAATGAGATGTTTCACTACTGAACTGGGAGAGAAAATGGACAAAGATGGCGTGGAACTAGTGGCTGAACAAGTATGTTCAGGAAGGAAAATGGCTCGTCTTCGCATATAGGACCTGGATACCTATTTCTTCACACACAAATTATTTTGCGAGTAAATAGCATAAAACTACTACTTTACAGGCTAAGGTTCCAAAAAACTACCGAATTTAATTTTTTCGTTGATAACTACCAAGTCAGGGGTTGGCTGTTTCAAAAAACCCCAAATCCTCTTTGTTAAAAAATTAAATATGTTTATGACAGGTCAGGCCCGCCACTAAACACACCGTTTGGTTGACCGTTTGTTTGACCGTTAACTGACTTGTAGGGGCCACATGTCAGCGCCTCATCCACAGATTTTTCACGGATTAGCCCCTACAAAGATTTTAAAAAAGCAATCGGGTCCCTGGAATCATTTTTTAAAAGCAATCGGGTCCTTGGACTGTCGCCGCCGCGCCTCCATGGGCTCTACCCGTGGTCGCCGTTGCGCCTCCATGGGGCTCCGCCCATGGTCGCCGCTGCACGCCGCCATGGGTGGTCGCCACCGCGCGCCGCCGCCATGTGGTTCCACCCGCGGTCACCACGCGCCATGGGGCTTCGCCTGTGGTCGTCGCCGCGTGCCGTGGGGCTCTGCCCGCGGTCGCCGCGCGCGCCATGAGGGCTTGTGTGTAGGCCACCGCTGCCACCACCAGCCAGAGCAGCTCGACCCTGCCCTCCTCCGCGCCGAGGACGGCCATGCCGCCACCACCTCCAGCCGGGGCCACTGGACCGAGCTGGTCAAGCTGCTCCACCCACCTGGAGCCAGCGCGAGCAAGAGGGAAGAGAGAGAGGTTGCGTGTTGGGGAGCTCCGCGGCTGCGCGCGCTGTACGACGAAGGGCGACGGAAAGGGGCTCCGTGGCGGCGCCATGGCTGCTGGCCGGCGAGCTCCACGCAACAGCTGATGGCCGGCGAGCAAGGTGCGGGCGCCCGCTCCTCTCGATCTGGAGCACAGCCACGGAAAGGACCGATTGCCTTTTTAATTTGTTTGTAGGGACCGGATTGCTTTTCTTAAATATTTACAAGGGCCTGATTGATTTTGTAAGAAACACTGACATGTCGGTCCCACATGTCAAATAACGGTCAAACAAACGGTCAAACAGCCGGTTCGTTTAGGTGCGGGCCCGACATGTCATAAACATGTTTAATTTTTAAAGAACGGTCATTTGGGTTTTTTGAAACAGCCGACCACCCACTTGGTAGTTATCTGAGAAAAATTTAAACCGGTAGTTTTTTGGAACCCTAGCCTGTAAAATAGTAGTTTTATGCTATTTACTCTTATTTTGCATATATCTGTGTTACAGGAAGTTGGTAAGCAAAATGCTCTATGGAAGACTAAGGTGAGCTCACCTTTCAACACTTTCTTGCATCTTCAGATTAATCCTATAAAGAAGAGTTTGAGTCATTATCCACAAAATCATGTCCCGGATTAATGCCAGAGCAGTGCTAGGAGCACTTTAACAAACTGTCAGCTGAAACGGAGGTGATCCCTTGCTTCTACTGTCCGAAGACCACACATGACACATGAGTAAGATGGGAGAAAGGAGTTGTTTCCTACACGACATGGCGCTTGTATTCAGTCTGCCTGTTAATTACTAGTGGTAGCCAGATAAATAAATTTGACAAGAACACTGAATCTTTGATTTTGAGTAGGAACTCTACACCATGGACTCTGAGAAAACAGTAGATGGTTTGCAATACCCGGAGCGGGACACATGGTCCTTATTTTTGATGCCACAACTTGCATCCCAATTCATTTGATTGAAAAAGTGTATGCAAAATGTTTTCAATTATATAATTTTTGATGCCATGAGATGGAGCAAAAGTTATACCAGTGAATTCGTATTCAAAAAAAGTTTCCAATTATATAATTTTTTTCTCCCACCGCAGTCGGTCTCGTTGGTTAAATTTATGGTCAAAGTTGGACCTCAGAAAACGCGGGCGCACTATATTTTAAAATGGAGGGAGTACTTAGGATAGTAACGCATACGGGGCCTTACACCACATTGATGTAGGTCATTCGCGTACCATTGAAGATTTTCACTTCCCTCGTTTGATTCCACCTTACACCACCTCGACTACCTCACGACTCAGGAACGAGGCAATCTTCACTGGGAAGGCCTCAAAGACGGTCGTGAGGTCAATGCCGTCACAGACTTACAGTGGATTGTGTATGGGTTGAGAAAAATACGATCATCATCCATGAAGAGGTAAACCCAACAGCTAGCAACACGTGCCCGAACGGGCTTCAATATGCCGTGCTCAGATGCGACCAGAAGGATTTACAGCAACATTTCTGTTCCATTTTGCTAGTGTTAAATGAAAACAATAGTCCAAATATTTTCTCGAACTTTTACATAATAATGTTCCAAATGTAGAAAAGTGAAATGTTTGATAGATGGATCTCCAGTGATTACCGAAACAGAAAGTTGGTTCGAGCAAGAACACTAACGAATAAGCTTTAGTTTCCCATGTTGATTGGATACACCGTTGTTTTTTATTGATAGATACTGTATACTAACAAATAATCAGCAAGCACTCTTGGGGATGAGGTGGCCGGTCATGTGCTAGCTCTCGCTCCCGTCGGGGTGGATGTACGGACACGCCTGTTTGTACAACGTGTCCTCAAATTTCAGCAACATGTTCCACTGCGCGTGTGCGGGCGTCGCGAACAAGGACGTCCAGGCTGGCGTCCCACACTCATACCTGCTATGCGTCATCCGGCGGAACTCCTTCACGTCTTTGCTCTTGGTCGGGTCGTCCGGGTCGATGTCCACCACCAAGATGTCGCCATAGGGCCGGAGCGCGTATAAGCACTTGGGCAGCGAGATCGGCTCCACCGACACCGCTGCTAGGTCTGCAGTGAAGGCGATGCTCCTCCCGTCCGGGCTGAACACAGGGTGGTTTATGTGACCGCCAAGATTGCCCCCGCTGCTCATCACCCTGATTACCACCGCCAGGTCACTCGCCTTAACCAGGTACACCGAGAAGAATCCCGTGTCAAGGAAGTGGTCACTATGGAGAGCAGCGGCTGGTTTGTCGCGCGAGGACGAGAAGACGATCCACTCCCCATGCGGTGACCACTGGCAGTGAGTATCTGCCCAAGGCCCTGCCGTCAGCCGCCCTGTCACATGATCAAGTTCTGTTTCCCCCTTATTCGACATTATGTACAAGTTCTTGTGCCCCCGCTCCGATGCGCCCCTTATTCCCGTCCGGACTGCTTGACGGGAATGCATTGTTGAACCCGCCATGAGTGAGTCGTTCAATCTGCTGAGGCGCCATGTCCGAGTGGTTGCCGATGTGAATGGCATAAATCTCCAGTGGCATGCCCGAGTGGAAGGTGCGGCCGACGCAGATATAGAGGATGTCCTTGTCAGGGTTCTGGTTCCACACAGGGGAGAAGACACTCCCGCCCCCCGAGCCTTCTTCAGTCTTGAACACAATACGTAGCCTTGGCTATCCGCGACCCACACCTGACACCACCTTGAACTCATTGTCGACGAAGGCGAGCTTGGAGCCGTCCGTGGAGATGGTTGGGGACATTCCAGACACCCGATACAAGCCGATGTCCTCCACCGGGGACTCCTCCTGCTTGTACAAATTCCGGTGGATGCGGTCTCCGTGGCGCAGGTGATCACTCCTGCAACGGTGGTATCCAATGCGGCCGCCACCATCCATCACAAAGGGGTTGTAGTGGTCACCTTTTGGCCTTAACTTATGGATGATGCGCACCGGAGGCAGCATAGGAGTATCCGTGTCAAAGATCTCGATGTGGCGATACCGCGTCTCCAGGGTGGCTTTATGGCTGAAGCTGACCCCGGACTCATGGCGGATGGTCGCCACCGCTACCTTGGTCTCGCTGATGGCCGCCGGAGTCACCGCGCTCAATTCCTCGGGAGTCACTCGGACGGTCTTCTTGGTGCTGATGTTGTACTGGAACACGGCCCAAGATGTTCTTCCTAACATCATGTCCATGACACAACGATGGAAGAAGATTATGTTGTCACTTCCCGAGGATGGCCAGCCGCCATCCATAATGATTTTGCAGCGCCCAAGGCCACCACACTTGACCCTATCCACATTCATCACGCAGATGTCTGTTTTGAGGTTCTCGATCTCGCCGTTCCATCTATTCGATTGAAACGTGGCCACCGCAACCTTCTTCCCCGATGGCGACACGGACGGGCTCAAGTCAAACTGCCCTACATATGTCAATCACATATAGTGCAATTAGACGACCAATAGAAATCTTTAGAGCTCAACACATGAGGTATATATATACCTTGTGGAGTGAGGCGCTTTGTCTCGCCCGTCCTCAGGTTAGTGCTGTACACGACCGTCCAAGGACTGCGGCTTGTCTGTACTGGTTCCTTGGTGGAGACGTAGATGAGACAGTGATCGATGGTTTGAGACCCCACGCTACAACCACCGCCAATGCAGCCACTGTCCTCCAGGCGTACACCGCAGAAGTCGGCAGTGCTGAAGATGTCGGCGAGGGCATAGACCTTGACCTTGACCTTGACCTTATTGTCATTACTGAAGCGCAAGGCAATGTACAACGTCTCCAGGCCGTCGTCCCTCTCAGAGACAAAGATGAGGCCGGAGACATGGCCAGCATCGACGTCCATCGGTGGTGGCCGCACTCTCGTTTGCCACCTTGGGGTTCTTGAGAAGGGTCTTTAGTGCGGCGGGAGGGATGGAACGGCCGTTGTAGTTGTATGAGACTCCATCTGTGAGGAGGAGTTCATCTTGGGTGGACGACGGCGTCAAGGCGCAGGAGAAGATGTCCAATGGCACCGGGGCCCTGTAGCTGGTAGAAAATGCGATTCTGCCTCGGTGCTCTACCGTGCAGTCACGAACGAAGCAATTAATGATTACGTACACCATAGTACGAGTTAATTAGCTGATGCATTGATATTCACAAGATGTTTACCTGAATTCCAGTTTTGGTTTACGGCATGCTTGCTTCCGGAGTTGGTGACCTGCAACAACAAAAGGTCATACATACTGTACATACAAAGTACCACCCCCTCTGTTCACTAACACTAAGATGCTTTGGATATTTCAATATGAACTATATATGAACTGATAAAACACGTCTAAATACATCCAATCCGGAGAAAAAAGTTGGAACTTTTTATAATTTGGAATCGGAAGGAGTAAGATATATACAACTCATGTGGTCTTACACATACTCCCTCCATTTTTATTTATTCCGCGTATAGGCTTTGACCTAAGTCAAACTTATAAATTTTGACCAAATTTATCAAAAATAATCTGAACTTTTACAACAGAAATATATATGGTACGAAAATACTAATGATATTGATTTGGTAGTGTGGATGCTAATTTTTTTTTTGTATAAATTTGGTCCAAGTTTATATTTTTTGGCTCGAGACAAAGCCAATGTGTGAAGTAAATAAAAACGGAGGAAGTACTACATAGTACATACTACGGCTACATACATAGTCTCCGTTAGGATATATACTTATACACTAGGATAGTAACTGTATCTTGTAGTACAAAAAAGAAATTTTAGACATATGCTTTCTAACGGATGTTGCAAAGCAATACCTACTACCTAGTAGAGATTATGAAATATGGGTAGCTGTCAAAATATAGTTTATTAGGAAACGACGAAGTGACCCGTGCCGATTTCTACTAACTTTTAGTTATCGGAATTGTAACTGGCACTCTTCATCTTTTTTGCAAGATAACGGATCAACTCGGGTGTCGTTCCATTCGGATCCATCCAACGGTCACCACACTTCCCGCTAATCCCGCTCTTTTTTTCGGCTGTAGCTATTTTTTCTTCGGCTGCAGCTATTGTGTCATGGGGTAGAAAATGGATAAAAATGAAGTGCGGCTAGGTCCGTGCTGCCCCCACCAAAACGAAAACAATAAATGTATTTTACTAGCATCTTCATATGAAGAGTAATGGGCGCAATTTCATGTTGGTTTTAGTATAAAAATTCAAAAGAATTAGGTAAAGAGGAAAACAAATGAAACTGAAACAACAGGCATTTATGATCAGCGGGCCGGAAGTTAGTGATTAATTATGGGATATGTAGAGGACGTAACTTGGTCATGCTATATAAATCCAGTGTATAGCCGATCCGAATATATATACCTGTTCTATAGGCGAACTTCCTGCGGTACCAACATGGTTTAGTTCATAGACAATCTCGGCTATAGTAGGCCTTTTCTCACTGTCCACCTCCACACACTTCAACGCTATTTTGATACATGTCTTGACTTCCTCTAATTTAAGCGATGACATTGTTGCCTGCAGCCGCTTCCCCCAGTTTTCATGTACCTGCGAATTTGGAATAGAATGGCGAGGTGGCATGGATTTAAGGCATTCACAAAAGGATTATAATATATGACAAAGGTATTGCTGCTCACAATGCAATAAATAAGCCATACATGCTCAAAAAAAACTTGCGAGGACATTTCTCTGGAGAAACCCTCCTTTCCCGTCATTATCCGTATGATGACAACACCCAAACTGAATACATCAAACTTTGATGTGATTTCGCTTCTATCTATGTATTCCGGTGGCATGTATCCGCTGCATATTATATGTCAAATACAATTATCTCTATAATTTCCTTATGAAATAAACAATTATTTGTCATGACTCATGAGGTATTAATCAACTCACGGTGTTCCTGCAAATTGGCTTGTGTCATTGGTTTGCGTTGGAAGGAAGAGTTTCGATAAACCGAAATCTCCAATTTTAGGGATCATGTTCTTGTCCAGCAATATATTGTCGGGTTTCAAGTCAAGATGGTAAATGGGATCTTTGGATCCATTATGAAGGTAATTTAAGCCCTCACAGACTCCCTTAATAATTTTGAAACGTGTGCTCCAATCGAGTCCATCAGATATATCTGCAAATGTAAACGTGGGTATTGCCAACATGTGAATTTAGGGGTCTAAAAATTGCAGAAAGTTTAGTATAATTTCTCTTTATATAAACATAGAATGTATAAATAGAGCACCATCATACTGGTAATATGCTTGTCAAGGCTTTCCGGCAAGTATTCAAAGCAGAGGACTCTTTCTTCAACACTAACAGAAATATATTCACCATTATGCTCAACACGTTGTTCTCTTAGATTATAGCAGTAGCCAACCAACTGGGTAATATTTCGATGTTGGGCCCTCATAAGGTTAGTAAACTCATTCCTAAATTCTGTGTCACCAATATCCCGCTTCCAATAGAGCTTTTTGAGAGCAATCTTTTCCCCATTGGGCAATACTCCCTGCAGTTAAAAAGTTAGATGAGTCCTTATTGTTACATTCAATACTACAGTAGTATATATCAGTTCAAATTACAAGATGTGTAAGAAATGACCATATGAGTATATTACCTTGTAAACTACTCCATACCCACCACTACCAATTATGTTTTTGTCAGAAAAATTATCTGTAATTTCCTCCAGGTACTGGTATGTAAACTCCCTTGTGATCACATTTGTGTGTTCGAACTTGTTCGCCATGGTATCTTATGTCTCTGCTGGTGCAAGCATTGACTGGCTCGAAGCCTTGGATGTCTATCCCTCTAATAACATGGAAAACGTTTCACATGGTTAAGAGATAGTAGCATATAATGCATTGTAGGAAAAAAAAAAGATACGCTGCACGAAAGCATATATGCACAACTTGTACGAAGAAAATTTCCCTAAAAAAAAGTTGTACGAAAAAAATAGACGCGCAGCATATATTCTTCCGTGAAAATTAGACCTTTGTCTCGCCCCTGCGATGCAATCGGGTACCGATCGAAGACAACCCCAAGAACATGGGACCTAGCAGCAGAGTCCAAAGGGATCCGCGCGGCGACCTAGCTTGTTGGCCGGCATCTTCATCCTTTCCCGGACCAGGAGACGCAACGGTAATGGCCTGTGGAGGCGGTAAGGATGTGCAGATGGCGGCGCCGCCTGCAGCCCCGAGGGCGGCGAGCTTGGGGATTACAGAAGCGCCGCTGTTTTGGATATCTCCCCTCTTGGGTCGATTTTTTTTTGAAGCGCCGCCGATTGGATTTGGACTTGTATTTTGGGGGTTCAGAGTTTAAGGAACCCCCGCATAATAAGTAGTCTGGGGGCATTTATGTCATTTTGACTCTCTCTGACTTTTCTCTAAAATTACAGTAGTACTAGTACACTTTGCATATATGAGGGGCAAAGTCAACAATTTTTTCCTTAACTGAAATTGATCCGAGGAAGTAAGAAGTCACGGAAAACTGCAACCGGATCGGCTCACTTTATTTTCCTTCAGATCCTTTCTTGAACTACTTATAGTAGATTTAACATACTGCACTTGAAGAGTGATGAGAGCAAACTTACAGTGCTATGTATGCTGATTTGTCAAAAAAGATTGTTTGAGAGAATATCACGTGGAAATTAAATTTCGATGGAAATCATTGAAAATCGCGTTCGAACTATGTTTTAAAGTTTTAAAAAGTTCTAAAATATATGTTAAGACTTACGAGGGAGATGGTCTATTGCCATGCGATACATGGCAATAGAACATCACTCTCTAAACATACTTTACTCTTCAAAAAAATTAAAACGTTCGAACATGGTTTTCATTGTAATTTGATTTTCATGTGATATTCTCTATAAATGAACTTCTCTATTGAATTTTTAGCCAAGCCAGGTACTTTTAAGAAGAAAAAAACAGCCTGCAAAAAAACACTTCTAAGAAAATACAACTAGGACGATCCACATGTAGTCACATAAGTGTAAAAATACAACTAGCACTCAAGTCTCCAAACCCTCTCAACTGGTGGTAATGGATTGTATGTTTGTTATGTGTGGGGTGATACTCCAGCCAATTATGCTTCAACAATTTATAAATCTCGTCTCAAAGAGCGAGTGGCTATTGCAGTCTTCAAGTCCTGGTATGGCGAGGGCATTTACAGGTAGTCCTGGCCATGGGCAGGCCTGCCCAAACGGCCCGGCCCAAAAATGCCCGACCTGGCCCGACTCGGCCCGACGCTGCTCCCGGGCCAGGCCCGAACCTAGAGTTTGAGCCCGAAGACCGGGTCAGGCCCGGGCCCATCGTTTTCGTGTTTTCTTGAAGGACGGGCCGGGCTGGCTTGAAGCCCGACGGGCATTTACGTGTTCGGGCCGGGCTCGGGCCCAGAAAACAGGCCTGACGGCCGGGTCGGGCTGGGCTTGGGCCTGGGTTTTTTGCATCGGGCTTGGCTAGGCCCGGCCCGAAGCCCGACCCGGCCCGAGGTATGCCCAGGTATATTTGCAGGTATCGCTTTTCTTTACTGTTGATGCGGTGCAATTTTCAATCTCCGGCAAGCGACATACAATCAGAGGAAGAAAAAGACTTTCAAGGTAGTTTAATTTTTGACTGGTCATTTTACGCTCAGTTGTCTATTCATTGTACCGACTTTTTTTTTCTCGATACCAGTCAAATTTAAGATGCCCTTTGGGTATCTTTATTGAAAAAAAAACTCTGAAACCTGATTTTTTTTACCGATAGCTCCTCAATGTCATTTCACCTTAATTTTTTCCGCCCATCTAGTGCATTCTAGCTAGCATCTTTGATACCAAATTTTAATAGATTCTTCTGATTTTATTTTTTGAATTTGCAGATGCACCTGGCACTCGTTCTTTCTTTTGCTAAGTACTAGTAGCAGATATCATTGTTGTATGTATTTGTCAGCTAAGGGCAATGGAACATGATGTTAGTACTAAACCTAAGCCAGTGAAGTAGACATAGAAAGTGTACGAACCATGAATAAGAGGTATACCCAGATTTGGGAAAGCATGAAAGGACCAGGTCTAGAAAGGGAAAGCTGTGAAGCTCACAGAAAATGATAGTACACTCCTAAACTGGATCTATATGCGACATAGTCTGTATAGTACTCCCTCCATTCCAAAATAGATGACTCAACTTTGTATTAGTACAAAGCTGAGTCACCTATTTTGGAACAGAGGAAGTACTAATATAAAGTTGAGTCATCTATTTTGAAACGGATGGAGTACTAATCATACACATCAAGAAACAGAGCTAGAACATGTAGGGGGGAAAAGATACGAAAACAACCCGCGGCCGGGCAGCTTCTCAAGTAACGGGGGTCAGTGAGGCAAGAAAGATACCACTAATAAGTACTCAAAAGCAAGAGCTTGCATACACTTTGTGCTAACCTCCAGTCGAGCAGATGGATCGAAGAGCTGCTAGAGAGCCTGCGAGGGGAGGAAGGGTAATGGAGCGGATGAGCAGATGGATCGAAGAGCTGCTGGAGTGCCTGCGGGGAGAGAAAGGGTAATGGAGCGGATGAGAAAATGGATCGAAGAGGTGCTGGAGTGCCTGCGAGGGGAGGAAAGGTAATGGAGCGGATGAGCAGATGGATCGAAG
>NC_041391.1:41905724-41911252 GCF_002162155.2 Triticum dicoccoides | reverse complement strand
GAACTGCTGGAGTGCCCGGGCAAGGAGGAAGGGAAATGGAGCGGATGAGCAGATGGATCGAAGAGCTGCTGGAGCGCCTGCGAGGGGAGGAAGGGTAATGGAGCGGATGAGATGGATCGAAGAGCTGCTGGAGTGCCTGCGAGGGGAGGAAGGGTAATGGAGCGGATGAGCAGATGGATCGAAGAGCTGCTGGAGTGCCTGCAAGGGGAGGAAAGGTAATGGAGCGGATGGGGAGAGCGAGACCTTGGCGCAGTGGCTTAGAGCATCTCTAGCAGACCCTTAAAATCACGACTTGTATAAGTGTGTTTTACGGGCTGAGGAAAATGCATTATAAGGGAATGCGTCAGTTTTAGCTGCGGCCGAACAGAACCAGTATAATCAACCCGTAGAAAAGAATATTATTTAAATATACCATCTTCTTCCTCACGCCTTTCCCATCACGACCTCCGTCCCCTCGGCGTGTGCGCGTCCTGCCTCCGCGACCGTCTCCTTGTGCTCGCCACCGAGCGCGACCGGGCCGGGTCTATCAGCAGTGTCGACTGCAGTAGCAGACGTCCGCGGCGTGTGGCCGAAGGCCAAGGCCGCCGGGGCAGCGCGGGCGGCGGCCGAACTAGCTAGACGCGCATCGATTGAGCTGCTAGCTAGCTAGCTGATCCGTTCGCATCGATTCAGCTAGCTAGCCAGCTAGCTCCTCTGCCGAGAGAGCCGCAGGCCGGCGGGCTTGGCGGATGACCGACAGGCGCAACGGACGGCCGGCCGGCGGGCGTGGCGGACAGGGCGGAAGGCTGGCGGGCGCGGCGGCCAGGGACGCGCGGACGGGAGCAAGCCAGGAAGTTTTCGATGGCAGTTGGATTCCCGCCAACGGAATTTCGTGTATACAGGCCCCTTCGGGCCGCCTCCAAAATCCTTATTTTCACGGGTTTGACGGGGATGTTTTCCGCGCCCCTAAAAATTGTTACGAGTCCGACGCATTTACGGGGTCTGGTCCGGCAACATTTTTTGCACGGACCCGTATTTTGACGGTTATTTTACAAGTCGGGGCATTGTCGGGGTCTGCTAGAGATGCTCTTATAGAGGTATATATGAGGAGTACTACCTTAGTTCGGGCTTGTCCCCTGCGTATTTTGTGCCTAATTTTAACTGTAAACTCCATCACTAACCATATAAGTTGTATGTCATAAAACTTATATTGATGGATTCATATTGAAAAGAGATTTACAGTGATTATTTTATGGTATATAACATATACTCCCTCCGTAAACTAATATAAGAGCGTTTAGATCACTATTTTAGTAATCTAAACGCTCTTATATTAGTTTACAGAGGGAGTATTTTGATAGTTAAATCGAAAGTATTTGACGCAAAATACAATGATGACTAATAAACCCGGTATAGGAGTACGTCATATGCTTTCCTAGTTGACGGGGAGCACACTAGTAGAAAAGGGGGCAATGGTCCAGGCCAGGTCAGCCCATTAGTCCCGGTTCAATCCAGAACCGGGACCAATGGGAGCATTGGACCCGGTTCGTGAGCCCCGAGGGCCGGCCGAGCCACGTGGGCCATTGGTCCCGGTTCGTCTGGACCTATTGGTTCCGGTTGGTGGGACGAACCGGGACCAATGCACCTCGCTCCTGGCCTACACTACAAGAAACTTGTTAATACATGACGGCTTTTCTCTGTCATAAATCAGCCAAAAACTGTCATGCGCACCCATCCATGACGGACCTGAAATCTGTCATGTATATCGCGTCATAATTTGACATCGTGCCTTCCATGACGGCCGTTGGCCGTCATGGATCTGTCACAGGCCCGCCCAGCCCAAATTAGGCTATGACGGAACAAACTGTCACCGATTTACATGACCTGGAAGTAACGTGGGCCTGACATGGCATCTATGTGGATCTGACGTGGAGGCCAGCGTGGCTCATGTAGTAACCAGCCCAATTAGTGTCTTGGCCCAATAATTCCAGTCCAGTCCAACCCATTTGCTATTATTTTGGTCCTGCCCATTGGCCTACCAAATTGTTTAGTCCAACCCGTTAGCCCCTTTTCTAGTCCAACATGTTTTCTTAATGCAGCATAGTTTATAACAAGACAACCAAATTATATTCATTCAAAAAATAAAATTTGTTCACATCATAATACAGAGTACCAACAATCTAGTCTGATTTCAAAAAATAAAGCTTAATATCGAATCAACACAAGCGTATCTCGAAAGAGCTATGAGCATTTTTTTAGTAACATGACTTCCATGAAAAAATGTCCTAGCTGAATTTAATCTCCAACACAAGCAGCCTTCCGGGAAGCTATACGGGCCCAAGTAATTCCTACTAAAAAACTTGAATCTCAAGTAACACAGACTAACCGCCAAACCTGCATGGAATCCAAAAGACATACAAAATTATAATAAGTTATAAAAGCAAACTCACATATGAATCTAGAGAGAGTAATAATATTAGTTTATTTTCCAAGCAATCATCCGATGGACACCACTACTATATTAAGGTACCATGAAAATGTGGGAACCACACGCTAAAAAAGCAGACTATATACAAGTTAAAAAAATGTTTCGTTTACTATTCCCTTTAAGGCATTTAAGCATATGCCGCCATGCTCATTATTTGAAATTAGCATATAAAACACACTTGGCTTGTTCAAAAGCCCACGGCTAAAGTTGGTAGCAAAAAAACAAAGTACAGTTTTATATCTACTGTATCCGATACAAATCTGTAATGGTTTTACATGCATGTAATTATTAGATGTTCTTTGGACATCTTATTAATTCAGGTATATATCTAAACATTTTTCCTCCACTCCACACATCTCCGCGGCACTCCTTTCATCATAGTTTAAAATAAGTATATAGATTTAATGTGTTCGTCGGTGAACTGGAGATATTGGGGGTGTCAAATTTGATAGACTATGATAACGATTCAGATCAAATGTTGTTCGTGGGTGTGATGGGATGCACATCAGTTCACAAAATCAGAAACAAAACTGATACAAATATAGCTGCCAGAAATACGTAGTACAATGTGATCACTTGAGAAAAAATAATTTTGAACAACATCTACATACTAACTACAATCTAGTAGTACTTTGAGTAACAATAATCTTCGAACATATGAAAAGTAGTTGTGTAAAGCTAATTTTTACCAGTCTTACAACTTTAACAGCGAGCTATAAGATTTAGAAGTACACATGATTAAAAAGTACCAACACGCACCTCCTTTCTGAAATAAAACTTACTACAGAAATATGTTGCATCAAACTAGCTGCTATTCTACTTTTTCACTTGATCAATAATCAGGATTCTTTGCAAGCAATAATGGGTATTTCGCAACCAATTTATTCAACAATAGTTACAGGATATGGTGAAAAGAGAAGGCTAGTTAGTTCTTGATGGTAAGAATAACATATCTTGACCGAAGATTATTTCATCACAGATATGCCATAGTGATATGCTACTGTTGGGACGATTGGAGGAAGAGACACGGTGCTTACCTTGCACCGGCATGATGACGATATCCTTAAAGTATCACTAGGCTGGAAAATTGGTTGAACATATCAACCTACTACAGATAAATTCTTACATATATACATAAGAACTGGAGCAAAAGAGCATCACCTCTAGTCCTCGACTTGAAATTGTTTTGGTATAGATTTTGCACCAATTGCCCCAGAGAAGAACAATGTAGCACCTTAAATTTGAATGTATACATACAAATCAGAATCATTCCCAAATGTGCTTCTTCTTTTTTCTTAACATAAATCTAGAATCAATTGAAACTTTAGGAAAAAACAAACTTAAAGATCCAATCAGAAATGTAGAAGAATAAGGAGGAATAACCCACTATCCCAGTGACAGCAAACAGCAATGCGTACTAGGCAGAGGAGCAAATCAATCTAATCATCCTCATCACGCAGGCCAGCCATAGACAAATGTACAGTGCAAGATATGACTGCAATTACTTTGGACATATGTGCAGTGCAACATCGATGTCACAACATCCATCAGTTTTACCTGTTGCTCTTTAGGGGCGTGTGGCTTCCTGGCAACAGCGGCGACAGCAGCATCATGACAGGGGGGTCGATTTTTCGACCTTGGGAAGCAAGAGTGCGAGGCCAGGCAGGCGGTGATGTGCAGTTTTTTTTTTTGCTTTTGTTTTCAGGCAGGAGGACAGCCCATTAATCCAATCTTTAGGAGACTATGATCAGCTCGGAACTCAATTTCTGAATTAACTGGAGATGGTTAAGAACCTACAGGTTTAATTCCAATTATTGGATTTCTTGCACTGTCGTACTAACAGCCAACAACATTTCAATCAAGTGAAGATTCAAGTTGCAGCAGTGGACAAATCCCATAGCCAACATCCAGCAATGGAATCCAAACAAAAGTCTAAAACAGATCAACTAACTAGGTAATTTAAAAAAAGGTAATCATCATGTTAACTATTAGGTGACCTCTGTTTAGTACTTTAGTTAAATCGATCATGATTTTTTGTCACACTACCTCTTAGATTTTTCTATGTACTTACATTATTAAATTCCTACGGAGTATTCTTTACCAGTATTTCCTTCAGTTTTTGTGCCCCTGGATGGGAGGAATAAGAAGCAGATAACTTGACAGCTTCTTTCATGGCATGCTTTTACTAATACTCCCTCCGTTCCTAAATGTAAGTCTTTGTAGAGATTCCACTATAAACCGCATATCGATGTATATAGATGCATTTTAAGTTTGAATTCATTCATTTTGCTCCGTATGTAGTCCATCTAGTGGAATCTCTACAAAGACTTATATTTAGGAACGGAGGGAGTATATGACTATTTGAGGCCTATCATACAGCTTAGAAATCAGTGAAGCGGACTAATCCAGCCTTGGTGTGTAACTCCGTTTAAAAAAAGAATTGATGTCTGATTCGGACAGACTAAAAACACATATGGATTCAACAATATTTGGTAATGGATGAAAAACTAAATGATGTTGCAGGTGACCGTGATGCATATTCACTGGAAACTGGTAGATGCCTGAATGGATTAGATGGAAAAAATAATAATAAAATAATACTGTTACATGAATATAAAATCGTGTTAAATTAAAAAAATTATTGGATATGAATTCAAGTGTTTTCTGTCGTGTTGTTTGATCACGTTTATTCTCCATGGATTCAGTCCCCAATCAGGTGAGCTTATAAGCAAAACCTGTTTCCCAAACAAACAACATTAAGGAGCCTCCTATCGGTTGTGAACATTGTTATTGGTCAAGCTTCTCCCGCTTGGTGTGAAGGTTTTATCTGATAAATACATCTGGAATTCATGTAAAAGAAAGGCATTTGCCGAGCTGCACTCACCATCTGATGAAATTGACGGGGCCGGTGCCGTCGTCGAGCGTGAAGGGCACGTCCGTGTTCAGCTCCGCCTTGCCGCTCACCATCCCCACGAGACTGACCTGCAAATCCCCCAAGCCAAATAAGAAGCTGTGTAAAAAGTACATCCCGATGAACAAATAGCAGAGGAGAAGCGTGTGT
>NC_041391.1:41904100-41905414 GCF_002162155.2 Triticum dicoccoides | reverse complement strand
TTGATTCCTCACTCATGTTGGCTCGCCGCGGAGCTGGATCCGTGGCCGCCGCCGGCAACCTCGGGGGGTTCCAAACCCGCCAGTCGGTCCCGCCGCCACCGCGGCCGCATCAGCTCCAGAGGCAAGACTGGGCCGCCGTAGCTCGAGGGCGCGACCTAAGTGGGAAGGGGCATGGGGTGTGGTAGACGGGGAGGGATCCGGTGCGGGATAGATGGAGGGGCCCGGCGACGCCGCCGGCGACATGAAGCGACGTGAGGAGGGAAGGTGGAGTGGCGGCGGCGGCTGGTTGGTATGGGAGGAGACGGGAGAAGGGCAACTAGGGTTAGGATGGTGTGGACTCTGCAGTAAAATGGGCTGACTCAAATTTTTCACTCCCCGCGCTGGCGACTTAAAATTGCCCTTCTCGCGCGCGCTCTGTTCGTTTCTCTTTTTTTCGTATTCACTGTTGCATTGGACAGACAAATAGGCCGAACAAAACGGCACGCACAACAGGAGCCATGCGTGACGGAACAAATGATGTGTAAATAAAAAAAAGTTAGGCCCAGCTGGTTGATGAGTGACGGTTTTTGTGACGGTCCATCGTGGTCCATCATAATCGGTTAATCGTCTTGAGGCCCATTCACATCTTGCAGATCCATGACGGTTTCCGTGACAATTTGTGAGAACGTCATGAGAAATCCGTCATGGATTAACAGGTTTCTTGTAGTGCTACCACCATTGGTCCCGGTTGGTGGCTTGAACCGGGACCAAAGGCTGCCCTTTAGTCCCGGTTCACGCCACCAACCGGGACTAAAGGGTTGGCCCTCGTTGCCGTCAGAGTTTAGTCCCACCTCACCAACCGAAGGGAAATCAGACCGGTTTATAAGCCCCTCCCTCTCTCCCTTTGTTGAGCTCCTCTCAAAATGAAAATAGATGCCCTTATACAGGAAATTTAATCTAAATTCATATTGAATTTCTGTGAAATTAGTAGAAATTTATTATGAATATAGGTTGAATTTTCTTTATAAGCGCATCTATGCTCATTTCTGAGCAGTTTTTTATATAAATTTTTTTCTTTTCTGCTATATTTATTTTTTTTCTTTTTATTTCCGAGTTGTAATAAGTAATTAAAAATAAGCATCTATGCTCATTTTTTAGTTAAGTTAATCACAACTATTTTTTCTTCTATTTATTTCTGAATTGTAATAAGTCATTAAAAATAAGCATCTATGCTCATTTTTTAAGTAAAGTTAATCACAACTATTTTTGCTTCTATTTATTTCTGAGTAGTTTTTTATATAGTTTTTTCTTTTCTGTTATATTTATTTTTTTCTT
>NC_041391.1:41903147-41904036 GCF_002162155.2 Triticum dicoccoides | reverse complement strand
AGTTAAGTTAATCACAACTATTTTTTCTTCTATTTATTTCTGAATTGTAATAAGTCATTAAAAATAAGCATCTATGCTCATTTTTTAAGTAAAGTTAATCACAACTATTTTTGCTTCTATTCATTTCTGAGCAGTTTTTTATATAGTTTTTTTTTCTTTTCTGCTATATTTATTTTTTTCTTTTTATTTCTGAGTTGTAATAAGTCATTAAAAATAAGCATCTATGCTCATTTTTTAGTTAAGTTAATCACAACTATTAAAAATAAGTCATTAAAAATAAAAAAGAGGCACAATGCTCGTTAATTTGCTGAAGCCTTTCAGAATAGTGTCAACTGCACTGCACATAGCTCTGTGCAGTCTACCCTATTCCTCAAGGCTTGAAACTAACCAACGTGCAGGTGAGCATTGAGCCTCTTCTTCATCGTCTCTGCACTCAGGGCTTATAAACAGCTGCAAGTGCCTCTCGCTTGGCGAGGTGGGACTAAAAAAACAGCTGCAGAAAGAATCCACTAAAAAACAGTTGCAAAAAATAAAAAATTTGACGGGTCCATTGGTACCGGTTGGTGGCGCCAACCGGTACCAATGCCCCTCTTTGGTACCGGTTGGTGCCACCAACCGGTACCAATGCCCGCCTTTTGTCCCGGTTGGAGCCACCAACCGGGACCAAAGGTCCTCGTTTAGCGCCCTTTGGGCTGTCGAAAAGAGGCCTTTGGTCCTGGTTGGTGGGTCAAACCGGGACAAAAGGCGGGCATTGGTACCGGTTTGCCGTACGAACCAGGACCAAAGTCTTTGCTATATAAGTAGCACTGCCTCCACGCCCCGAGTTCGATCTCTCCCGACGCCGCGCGCCATCCCCTGCCGCCACCTCGACGCGCCGCCCCGCCCCGAC
>NC_041391.1:41844863-41902365 GCF_002162155.2 Triticum dicoccoides | reverse complement strand
TTTTATGATTTTTTCTATTCATAGAATCTTTATGATTTTTTTCTGTTGTAATTTTGTTTATAGAATTTTAATGATTTTTTTGTTCATAGTACGTATTTAGAAAAATGAAAAAATAAGAAGAGAAAGTGTTTAATATAATTAGTTAGAAAAATAATAGTTTATTTTTAGTAAGTACTACTTTATTTTATTTATAGTAAGTGCTTCATATATAGTTGAACTAGCTAGTTGATTTAATAAACTACTTTATTTTACTATATATAGAAGTAGTTTGTTTTTAGTAAGTACTACTTTATTTCTTTATAGTAAGTATTTAGTAGTTGAACTAGCTAGTTGATTTAATTAATAAAACTACTTTATTTAACTATATATAGAAGTAGTTCCCGCATCGACGTCGGCGACGCCTATCCCGCATCCTCGTCGTCGTCGACTCGGCGGTGGAGGCTTGGTTGATCAGGGCCATGTTCGGGACCGGGCTCTGCCGGGCTGGTATTGGGAGGTGCTACCTTCCGGGGGACGTAGGTTGGTGAGGAGGCAGCCCATTGTTGACCCGATCCTTGTTTGGTGGCGGTCGCGTGGGCCAGTGACGGTGCCGAGGCTTCCGGACACCGCGAAGGTGGTACGTCACCGTGTCAGCGAGGAGGACGAGTACGTCCGTCGCTACATGGTTGCATTGGAGGGCAGGTTCGATAATACCTGGCAGATTCTTCAGGGATCTCACTGGAGCTATGATCCTGTGATGGTTCCTTATCTTTGGGCGTCCACCGCCCGCGTCGATACCCGTCGGGCGCTACGGTTCTAGTTGTATTAGTGATGCTATATTAGTGATAATATTCGACGATGTACGGACACCAAAAGATGATGTACTTTTGCTTATAATTATTGAATGCATGCTAATTTAAATACTACTTTATTTTATGATTTGGTTTTGCTTATTTTATGATTTGGTTTTGCTTATTGAATGCTCATATTGGATAAATTCTTCTTCATTCCCGTGTGCTAGACAATTTGATGTAATAATGCACTCGGGAATGAAAGAAGGAGCTACGTACATCACCGATAGTCAACCCGTGATTAATAATCTAGTTTAATATTTGAATTATGAACATAGGCCGAAGATGTCGTACTCGGACGACGAAAACCGCCCGGGGGAGTGCGACTGGTGCCACGACGACCGAGGTATCTGCGACAGGTTCATTGAGCTGGACGAAGATCGTCGCTTTAGCATTAAACTCGAGGAGACCTTCGATGTTCATACGGTACGCAACCGACGACAATAGTTTTTTTTCGTAATTACTCATGACTTCAACTATTTTAATCATGACAATATTTTTCATCTTTTCCAATTCGACTAGCTCATCCCATGCTTTGCAAGACGCTATGTCTTGGAGAGGATGGGTTTTGAAGACCATGAAAGTTTCGAAACCAAAAAAATTATCCTAAGTACCCATCATGGTGTGGATTTTCAAGTAAAGTTGTACAATGCTCAGAGTGTAACCCATTTTGGTTGCAAAATTTGGGAAGCACTTTGCAAGATGTATGGTCTTAATGAGGGTATGCTTGTCACCATGGATCTTGGTGATCCTACAATCGAGCAAGAGAGACCTTCGATTTGGGTCCTTGTGGATACACCTCCAATTCTTCCCTCATGTGAGCTTAACATAGTTATTAAGTAATTTATATTGTTTATTTCAAAATAGTTGACAACTATTTCCATTGACAGCTTATTTTCATTCTTCAAAGAATGTGCGGAAGATGGTAGACAGAACCTACTACACCGAAGGCTCCGAATTAACTTATCAGGAGAAAAATCATCTGGTCGCATTTTGTACTGATCTTGAGAATTACAATATCTACAATCAAACTCCTCAATATTATGGTCAATACATGCCACTAGTGCACGTGTTGAACTACGGGAACTACCATGGAGATACCCTGGTAAGATTTTTTACTATTACGACATCCGTGCATCTTTTTGCACACTTCTAAAACTAGTACATCATTGCTAACTACGAAGTTATTACTATATTTTTCAACAGATAATCCCGAATGATTGTGTGCCTCATCTGATGTATACATACGGTAGCTTTCATGTTTTGAACATACAACGAGGTCTTCCTATGAATCTGAACTGTCCATACCGGATTTCTAAAAGAAGTGGAGACATGACAATCAAAGAATGGAAAAAATGTATGGACAGTCGTAAGGAGCTTCTTGGAAGCAACCATCAGCGGAGGGCAAGAATTGGAGACAGGATGATCGCCATTCTTCATAATGGAGAGTCAGGGTCTATATTGTTTTATGCTATTTTACCTTAAGGGTGTTTGATGACTATGAGGATGATGATCGTATGACTTATTATTAATAACGAGTAGAAGTTGTATGATGATGCATATGACTTGTTATTATATATGATGATGTATGATGCGCATGCATGAGCATGTTATATCAACGGGTGAAATGAACATAGCAGCAGCGTTGATAAACAAAGGACGAAGATATAAGAGAGGATACTTCTCTCTATTAGCTAGCTAATACCAACCTAAAAATAACCCCCAAAACCCCTAAAGCAGCCACATTTGTAAAAAAAACATGAACTTTTGGTCCCGGTTGGAGCCACCAACCGGGACCAAAGGCCCCCCTGACTGGGCTCGGCGGACCGGTCACGTGGAGGCACATCTGTCCCGGTTCGAGTTTAAACCGGAACTAATGGATGGAGGTATTAGTAATGACGCATTAGTCCCGGTTCATGAACCGGGACTAAAGGCCCTTACGAACCGGGACTAATGGGTGTTTTTCTACTAGTGGCATAGGATCCCATCCAGCTTGCCTAAACTAAAAAATATATGTCCGATCCAGTTAGCATTATGTAGGTTTTCTTAATGACGCCACATTTTTGTTGTTTAATACTGTGACAATTCTTTTAACTAATCAAACAGCCAGTTGAATTAACTAATCTCTCCGACTTGCTTCTACGATTATTTATTTATTTGGGACTTTATCTCCATATAAAAGTGACCTCGCCGGCAATATGAGAGCAAGACTTGACCTCGACTGGAGAAGCTAAGTCGTTAATCTTTTCATTTAACCTTCTACTCCCTTCGTTCCTAAATATAAAACCTTTTAGAGATCTTAATATGAACTACATATAAAGCAAAATAAATGAGTCTACATTCTAAAACATGTGTACATACATCCGTATGTAGTCATATTGAAATATCTAAAAGGGCTTATATTTAGAAACGGGGAGTACCTGACAAGAAATTACTCCTAGTTCAAAGCAAATTTGTGAGACTGTTTGTTCCCTTTTAACTAATTTAGGGAATACGGATCTCATGCTCTGACGTAGTTTTGAATCACCCGAGTCCCGAAGCTTGTACATATTTTGAAAAGTATTCTGCGAAATTCCAGCCAAAAATTTGCTTATATGTGTGTGGCCTAAGCTACGACGATAGAAACTGAAGTTTAAATATGCAAAGACGATGTGTGCCAGCATATATATATGTCAAACAAACAAAGGGTATCATCTTGTACTAACTACTATTATCAAGACTACTTGGTGTGAAGTCCTATTTTCTTAATACAACTATAATCACTAAGGTTTCTTAATACAATTGTAACCATTGGTGTCGCAGGGCAGCCACACCCCCTGCCGCTCCCAAGGGCCAGCCCTGCGATGAATAGAGGTACATATATGGAGGTGTATACTTGCCTGTCGACGGGAAGGATAGGATCCCATCCAGCTAGCATCAGTGTAGTTTTTTCTTAATGACACTACAGTTTTGGCGTCTACTGGCCCTATAACAATTGATTAAACAAACAACTCAAAATAAGTTAACTAAACAAACAACCAGTTGAACTAATTAAGTTGTCTCACTTGCCTCTTGGACTACTATTTTGTTTGAAACTTTGTCACGATATGAGGGTGACCTCGCCCATGTGAGATTTGACCTCGATCAGGGGAGCCCACTACATAGAAGAAATGTCGACAGCTTAGCCGTATTAAACTAGCTGCTTGCTTAGAGCTTGATTACAACTTGGTCCACAGGCGACAGCTGAGCCTTATTTTCCCTCGGTCTCAAAATAAGTGTGTCAATTTTAATACATCATCCGTTTTAAAATAGATGATCCAACTTTATACCTACTTTAGTACAAAGTTAGTTCAAAGTTGGGTCATTTATTTTGGAACAGAAGGAGTACAACTTTGGTACAAAGTTATACGTTGAAACATTTATTTTCGGACGAAGGAGTAGTAAATTAACATCGACAGCTAGTACTTGATTACTTAATTGTCGCCGTACCATATTATACAAACTGCCTGCTTCGAGCTACGAGGTGAATGGGATCCGGCTGTGGCGGGATATATGATACCCTTGTCGACTTCTTTGTGAAAGAACAAAGCCGCTTCGTCTAGCTCGCTCTCTGGCCGGATCCAGTTCTGTAAGTCTAGAAGGTATCCTTCTTCTCTTCAAAGAGCTAGCCGTTTCGTCTATAGCTCGCCCTATTCTCCGGCAGGATCCTGCTTTGTGCGTTCGTGCCCGAGCTAAGCTGCGTCTCCGCCCTTAAGGACTTCAGCAGGCCTTGGATCCACCTACAGGTTGGCCAAACTCAAACTCTGGTTTGGATACGTAGCTATTAAGCATATTTTCTTTTTTACTCAATTTATGTTCAACCCCGTTACATGAGAAGCTGGCCGCCGGCTGCTCCCGGTTTTTCTCCTTGAATTTTTCTTCGGTAAATTTCACCGTGTTCTAGCTTTCTGAATGTGTTTAATCGCGCACATATGATCTATATACCTTTTCCACGAACATTTTATCTCTTTTATCTTTCTTCTCGCATGTTGATTGTCTTAGGCGAATAGGCGTGCGTGGTGCCTCAGAAGTCAAGCGTTGGGCGCCATCCCCCATAGCTAGTGCCCACACTACATGTTGACCAAGATTGTCCAACCTTTTTCATCAAAAATCGCCCAATCCAAATCGGAACGGTAGCCCCTCTTCAAATTTACCGCTCGGTATCATGTAAATCCACAGAAAGCTCACCATATAAAATTCCAGAATTAATAAGTATAAACATAAAATATTACGAGCAGAGCAAGCAGGAGAAAAGGCAGGGAAGAGCAACTGACGGGAGCCGGCTTGGAGACTTTGATATTTTTTCCCACCTTTTTTTTTGAGGCAATCCACGCGAAGCATTATTTAGTTCGACCCAATGTTCAGAGGTACAAACGAGAGATTATCAGGGTGTCCTAACCAAACATGGCGGCCCACCCCCAAACTGAAAACATGCTTCGCTAGATTGTGAGCCTCGAAATTCGAGCTCCTAAACTCATGAACAAAACTACAACTACTGAAAGAAGAGCTTTGGTCTATTATTTCATGTAAGATCGCCCCGTAGCTAGTCGGGTTCTTCTGTTTGATGTCATCTATCACAGTCTTGCAATCCGATGCAACATGTATTCTCTGTATGTTGATATCCTCAGCAAGTGCCAGTGCTTCCCGGACAGCAAGAGAACTTGGGCCATGGAGCTGGCTTTCAACACGTACAACCTCTTCCTCTTGGCCAAGTCAAAGAGCAACTGACTGGGAGGAGCTTCAGGAAGAAGAGCGCCGTACCAAGCCATGGAGATGGACCAACAATGGGACAAGATCGCGGCAGCGGAGAACCTAGAGGTGATAATGTCGTCCAGAAGAGTTAGGAGTCAAGTGCGTGCAACTTTGCACATTTGGTTGACCTGAGTGCTTGTTGGCCGTTGTCCCATGCGCTGAGAGCAGGTTGTCACCAACGTCAGCAAGAGCCTGCTGGCCGTCCTCGCCCGCGAGCGCTCTCAATCTGATTTTGCCTGATTAACTGCCTGTTTAAATAACTAGTTGTCCGACTAACTGTAAAAAATCCCTGCTTCTAATTATTTCTAATTAATCGCCTGCCTATTTAATTAGTTGCATTAATGATTTAGTTTTAAAATTGATCCTGCACAAAAAAATCTCAATTTCAATGGACCTAATTAGTTGCACATGGAATTAACCATCTTTTTTATAAAAAAAATGAAGGCTCGCGGAGAGCCCAACTTTGAATTAACAAAGCCATCAACCGGCCAGGAAAACACACACACACACCCACGACCAAACGATACAAGGGGACACTCTAGGAGGCTTACAACCCAACGGGTCGCACAAGCTCAAAAAGAATACAGAAAAACAAAGCTCGAAGCTTGCCCTAGCCGAAGACTACAGCGAAACAGCCATCTAGGGATGAGGCACACATGAGCACGACGAGGACATGCTTGCAACAGAGTGTGGTAAGTGAGCCCGACCAACGCCCAAGTAGAAAGACAACACACATCCGCCGTCTCTCTCGCCGCAGAGGGACCCTTCCCTCTCGCCATGGCTCGCAAGGCGCCGTACCCGGCGGACTTGAGAGACTCTCACCCTAGAGCAGGGCTTCGGGACCTGAAGCAGCCGCAGCACATCACCACTTGAACATTCGAGCACTCCGCGACTGCCGGATCGCCGCAACCTAGAACGCCTGAGAGCTGCAGGAATACCACCAGGTGCAGCTACTGAAGAAAGGCAGCAGAGGCATCAAGTAAACCGACAGGCCACCGAGGAGCATTGCCAGGCAGCCGACGGGGACGCCTACAGCCATGCCGAACCTCGTGACACCGCCGTCACCGGACCACCCAAGCCACCCAAGCTCCGACCTTTGAACCTCTCACCTGAACGCAACCCTCCCCAGGCGGCGCCCCCAAGGAAGACACGACGCACAGCGCGCCGTCGCCGCCCAATCCAAGCCGGATTTGGGGATTTCACTCGGGAGGAGGAACAGGGGTGGAAAGGGGAAGGGCCTCTGCAGCACCTCCAAGGAGGAGACGGCGCCGGGGACGTCGCTGCTGCCAGGCCGGCCAAGCCGGCCAACGGTTTCCCGCGGCCCAAAACCAGACCACCGGTCACCTAGCCACATCATACCGGTGCTCGGAGGGAGGCTGGCGAGAAACTGCGGGGACGAGGAAGACAGGGGAAAGGAGCCACCCTCAGATCTGATGAGGAGGGGAAGACCTCCGCGCCGCCGCCGCCACCCGCCGTCGTCCCACCACCCGCGTGGTCGAGGCCGCCGGCCAGAGCACACCCGCGAACGACGCCGGCCGAGAAGGCGCCGCCGCCTCGCCAAGAAGGGCCGCCACCCCAGATTCGAGGTCCTCCTCGAGGAAAGGAGCGACCGAGGCCTCGCCGCCACCATCACGGGCGGCCGCGCGAGCGGATCCGGCAGCTTTCTCAGGTGGCGGCGAGGGAGGGAGGGTGAGGGAGCGGCGGCGCGACGGGGAAATCCTAGTCGCGGCCCGAGTAGCCTGAAGCGGACGACGCGGGGGCCGCGGGGGGGAGGGGGGGGGGCGAGATCAGTTAAATATAACGTTGGAATTAACCATCTCGCTACTTGCTTGTATTAGTGGCTTGATTTTCAAATGGATTCGGTGCTAGATTTTCAAATTGTTTTCGCTTAATGGCTGTATGATTGATTTTGTGTGATTAATTTTCTACCTAACTAATCATAACCCAATGGAGGCGACGCTACCAACTCACCATGACGTACATGTCCGTGTTGATTATGATATTATGCCAAGTACAAAATAATTGATTGGTCATAGAAAAAATGAAATAGTAAAAATGATAACCAAAAACAAAACATAGAAAAAAGCAAAAACAAAATAAAAATGCGCCCACGCACTAGTTGGCTGGCCAACTTTGATTATAATGATATTTTGGTAAGATTTGATTTGATTTAGGTATGAGTAGTGGAAGGCAATGGAAATTTTGATTTAGTTGAGATTTTCTTAAGATTGATCCAAATTAGTTAATGCATGACATTGTTTTAGAAAATATCAACTTGATTAGGTTAATGCACGCGTCAAATCGGCTGGCCCAAATTGGCTACGTTTTAGCGAAAGGGTGCATGTAAGATGTTTGGGAGCGTAATATAGGATTGGTGGGAGGTGAGGCGAGACTACCAACTCCCCTTTAGGAGTAGAAATTTTTAAATTGACTCGAACTCAATCTAACCAGAATGGAGGCGACCCTACCAACTCACCATGGCATACCGGCATGTGCCAATTATGATAGTATGCGGAGTACAAAATAATAGGTTGGTCATAGAAAAAAAATAGTAAAAAGGAAACAAAAAAAACATAGAAATTTTTTGAAAAAAACGCACGCACGCGCCAATGGGCCGGCCAAATTTGATTATAGTTGATGTTTCAGTAAAATTTGACTTGGGTATGAGTAGTGGAAGGCAATGAAAATTTGGATTTAGTTGAGATTTGATCTGAATTAGTTAATGCATGACATTGTGTTAGGAAGTTGTAATTGATTGATTTAATGCACGTGTCAAATCGTCCGGCCTGAATTGCTTGCGCTTTAGCGAAAGGCCACACGTAAGATGCTTGCGACCGTATTCTAGGGTTGGTGGAAAGTGAGTCGAGACTATCAGAGCCTCTTTAGAGTAGTGTGTATTAGCGAAGGTTGTATGTAAGACACTCGTGGACGTAATATAGGGTTGGTGAGAGATGAGACGAGACTACCAGCTTCCCCTTTAAAGTAATGTGTGTGTATAACAAAGCACATAACGCTTCTGGTCGTCCATCGCGTCTTTTTGCAGAAACCCAGCTGCCTATTCCGTTAATTAACCCGCAATCCATCTTTAAGTGAGAACGAATCGTTTTTTCATGTTTTACACAAAATCCCCTGTCTTTTATGCTAATTTACCCACGGACCATATTTAAGTCACAACAAATCGTTATTTTGCAGTTTTACATAAACCTCCTTAATATATGTGTTAATCACTCGGCAGTCTATTGAGATTTTTTTCTTTTAAACCGCAACTCCAATTTTAACATGTTATATATGAAATTTGATTATAAATATGTGTAAGAATTTAATATGATGTTATTTACATGTTAATTACTTTTAAAATGCGATTTAGGGTGCAATATTAATCAATGGTGCACGATTCGTCTATATTTCATACCGGCGATCTTTAATGCAACATGTAAAATTAAGTGTTAATACTGGGAATGGTTATAATCCTTGGGCATGCTGTACTTGCCCAAGGTTCTCTCTTTGTACATGTTTTATAATCTAAGACCATACGTACGTACCTTTTTTTGGTGAAATTCACGCGCGTACTTACCAACGGACTACACATCTTTTTTTGTAGTGAATACACAAACAATTTTTATAGAGTGCACAGACACTTATAAAATAAAATGTTTAATAAATCATAAATTGTTCGTGTATTCAAAAGATGTTTGGGATTTTATAAAAAAATATTCTTATTCAAAAAAGTTTGAAATAAAATGTTCGGAAATTAAAAAAAGTTCATGATTTTAAAAAGTTTGTGTATTAAAGAAATAATAATGAATATGAACAAAATTTTGCCAATTCAAAATTGTTCATGAATGAATAAATATCCTAAAAATTCAAAGACTATTTGTGATTTACAAAGTAGTTTATTCGTTCATAAAAAGTTTGCTGGTTCACAAAAGGATCGTGCATTTCAAAAAATGTTCGTGAATTTCAAAAATTGTTTCACCAATTTCCAAAAATTGTTAAAAAAGTATTCATAATTTTCTAAAAATGTTTGCAAAAAGTATAAAATATTCATGAATTCAAAAAATGTTCTTGAATTTAGAAAATGTTTGAAAAATCGTAAAAGTGTTGATGAATTTGAAAAATGTTCACGATTTCAGGTGTGTTCACGAGTTTAAGAAACTATTCATGATTTCATGAAATTGACAGTGATAGTGTTCTCGATGGTGCAACAAAATGTGATCATGACCATTGCCGATTATGATATATATTTTTCTCCCATTGCAACCGCACGGGCCCTTTTGATTGTGTGTGACTATATATATATATAGAGAGAGTGTGTGTGTGTGAGCAGAGACACGTGTAAAACAAAACTAGTACTAGTCCGGCTAGGATTTGTACTTGGTCAGGTGCGAGGCTTTATTCTTGGTCTTGGTCAGGTACGAGTACTAGTTGAGTTCGGCTCACGTGCGTCCTGTCCGGCTTGGTTAGGTATTTATCATGTTTCTAGAAACAAGGCCGAGGCCCGGCGTTAAATTAATGACGTCCTTTACAGACCCAGACCCAAACAACACACACCACACTCAGCAGAACTATCAACAAACAACGAAAGTTACAAGGCAACTAAGAAGCAAGGTAACAGACGACGTCGAGCACAAGCTCAGAAGCTTGAGCAACGTAGTATTTGGCCGACACCGTGATCGAGTCGAAGAAGATATGAAGCCATGAAGGTTGCTCCTCCGCTGGAGGAAGCCAGTGTGTCGCCGAAACCCTGAAACCACATCGTCGTCACACTGGCGATCTCCGCCTCCGAAGACGGCACCACCTACCCTCTCGCCATGACTCATAGAGCGCCGTCCCATCAGCAGACGGAGAGGCTCCCATGAGCACGCAAGGACATGACCAAATGGTAGCCGAGGAAAGACGGCACACACAAGCGCCTCACCTCGCGAAGCAGCCAGAGGCATCCAGACTCACACAACGAAACAGAGCACAAATCAAACCCAAGTTGCCGGAAGGACTCACCAAAGAAGACACCAGGAGAATATGTGCATCGCTACTCAATAGAGCAAAGCCAGAGTACCAACCATAGTACTACCACACCACTGAAGAATACCGGCCGCCTTCAACGTCCAAACACCTATGCGAGAGGAGAGCCTGCCCCCAATGTCCAAAGGCGGCTGCCCCCAATGTCCAAAGGCGGCGCCTTCAAGAAGGTGACGACGTTGGGGCGCCACTGCCGCCCGTATCAACGATTCTAGTTTTCACCAAGGACTCCATGTGGAAAAGGAGGGGCATACCTCGATGATGCTCCCAAGGAGGTGGATGGTGCCCACAGCGTCATCGCCGTCGTGGTCGTTATCGCCGGCCAAGGGTTTCCCCCGGTCATGACCACGATCACGAGTCCCACATCACCACGGGATCTAGGGACCAGAGGTCGCAGGACACGGGAGGAGGTGGGTGAGGGAGTCCTGGATTAGGGGGTATCCGGACAGCCGGACTATATACTTTGGCCGGACTGTTGGACCGTGAAAATACAAGACTCAAGATTTCGTCCCGTGTCTGGATGGGACTCTCCTTTGCGTGGAAGACAAGCTTGGCGATCCGGATATTATATTTTCTTCCTTGTAACCGACTCCAGGTAAACCCTGACCCTCTCTGGTGTCTATGTAAACTGGAGGGTTTAGTCCTTAGGGACATAATCATAATCATCATAGGCTAGCTCCTAGGGTTTATCCTCTACGATCTGGTGGTAGATCAACTCTTGTAACACTCATATCATCAATATCAATCAAACAGGAAGTAGGGTTTTACCTCCATCGAGAGGGCCCGAACCTGGGTAAACATTGTGTCCCTTGCCTCCTGTTACCATTAGCCTAAGACGCACAGATCGGGACCCCCTACCCGAGATCCGCCGGTTTTGACACCGACATTGGTGCTTTCATTGAGAGTTCCTCTGTGGCGTCGCTGCAAGGCTTGATGGCCCCTTCGATCAACAACAACACGGTCCAGGGTGAGACTTTTCCCCCCGGACAGATCTTTGTGTTCGGCGGCTTAGCACTGCGGGCCAACTCGCTTGGCCATCTGGACCAGATCGACAGCTACGCCCCTGGCCACCAGGTCAGGTTCGGAGACTTGAACTACACGGCCGATATCCGCAGAGACTTGATCTCCGATGGATTCGGGCCTGCACCAGGAGTGCCGGACAGTCACGATGAGCACGACTTAGACCTGCTGTCGGACAATACTCGGGATATCGCCCCGGCAGGAATCCCGGACCTAAATCCGGGGCAGATTGCGTCGCCCAAGGACGGGAGGATGGACCCCGCCCTGGAGGCCGCACACCCATCGGTTGTAGAGCCGAACACAGACTTCACCCCCAAGGAAGCCTGTGACACCGGACCCCCGGACTCGTATCCGGCTGTAGGTCCCAATCCACGCACCCCCGAGCCCGCCGAATCTGGATGGGCTCCGATAACGGAGTTTACCGCTGGGGATATCTTCCAGCACTCGCCCTTTGACGATATGCTGAACTCGTTAAAATCTCTCTCTTTGTCAGGAGACTCTTTGCCGAACTATGTCCGGCTCGAGTGGGAAGCAGGCGACGAAGGAATTCGTTGCCCACCCACCAGCCACTTCATTGCCACGGTCGATGACTTAACCGACGTGCTTGACTTCGACTCCGAAGACATCGACGATATGGACGACGATGCAGGAGAAGAACAGGAACCACTGCCCATGAGGCGGTGGACAGCCACATCCTCATATGATATATACATGGTGGACACTCTGAAGGAAACCAATGGCGATGAGGCAATGGAGGATAACCCCTCAGGGAAGAAAGCTAAGCATGGGCGTCGTCAACACCGCTCCAAGCCCCGCCACAACAATACCGGCACAGGAGACGAAAACAATCCAGATGGTGCCGAAGATGAATACAATCCTGATCAGTCTGCCTTCAAGCAGGCTGGACTGGCAACGGACGGATACTCGGAGAGGGACAACTATATGCCCCCCTGTGAAGACGAGGTGAGCCTTGGCGATGATGAATTCGGCGTGCCGGAGGATCCCGCGGAACAAGTTTGCTTTAAGCGACGGCTTATGGCCACTGCGAGGAGACTACAAAAGAAGCAACAGCAGCTTAAAGCCGACCAAGATTCGCTCACCGACAGATGGACCAAGGTCCTGGCTACCGAGGAATACGGACTCGACCGCCCCGACAAAGGGCACACACGGCACAATTCGCTACCCCAACCTAAGAAGGAGAACCTAAGGCACATACCCCGACGCCAACACACCACCACGGGCCAGGACAATACGCAGGAAACACGAGGCGGCATCCTCAAGCCTCAGCGCAATCATCATAAATGTCAAGTCAGGGAAGTTGGTGCCGAATTCAGCGGCCCCCAGTCCGGTCAGCGGAAAAAGAACAGCTCAAGCCCATCCGGCCCAGGCAGCATACTTGATCAACCATGTGAAATTCATGGTACCCCCAGAAGGGCGGCCAAGCATACCAATAGAGAATGCCGGATCCTCAAAACAAAACGGCCGATCGCGCGCCGGAAACAATGAAGGGAGGTCTCATACTATAGAAGACCGATCAAACATGGTGAGGTCAAAGGAAGATCCCCCACAGTACAATAATACGGCCGATCGTCTCTAATCACATCGACCGTCCGGACAACATCAGCCATAGCAATTTTATTGCACTCACTAGCTTGGGGGCTCCATCTTAGAAGAGCCCCCACGGGCATAAAACTATCAATAACATCTCCTCAAAAGATGCCAGGTGCAAAGGCCAAGTTTTAACTGGCCCACCATACTAATGGTTGTCTTCGGATCACCAAACAAATACCACGCCAAAGAATAAGTCTTCGGCATTGTCCCCTTATACAGTAATTACCACATACTACCGGGACGAACCACGTTGGCTAGATTCAACGAGGTACAACATTAGGCCAGTCCCGCGTGACATAGTCATAGTTATGGGCAAGGTCGAACCCCACCCTTAGAGTGGAAATCATACCGCCGCTGGAATAGCGAGTCGTGTCTGTTTATCAAATTTTGATTCGGCAGCCAAACACCCGGACACCAATTGAGGAGTCCGAACTACTTTATGGCATGATAGCCTGGTTCAGCCAGGCTCCAATCAGGCATCCACGGTTCAACCACAATAGTTCATGCAGCTGCTTTTAAGCATTTGTCTTTACAGACTAACTTTAGCGCAGAATAGGACTGGCGACGCGGAATCACCTCGGACACACAAGGCAGGAACACATAAGGCAATCCGGATACAACTCAGATCCATACACAGCCTCCTCCAGTCTGGCCACGACAGGTTCCGCCAAAAACACTTCTTTTCATAAGCATAAACCACACTCATATGCATAGACATGTCACTCTACTGCAATGCGTAGACTTAAATAACACTTACGGCCGTCGTTTTTCATTGACGCCTTTTTGTCACAAATGGCACCCATGCCCTGTGTTATGCCCCATTATGCCAAGGGCTTCATAATACGGCTACAAAGTCCGATCACCTTTTCGGTCGCTCGGCACCCCGAACTTATAGCACTATATGCATCAGCTCCAAATCATGTCTTGGGTCATTAGTTTGGTTTGCCTGGCTCCCATGTTTTCGTACCTTACGTTTCGCTCCATCGGCTAAGGTAGCGCTGGGAGAACTACTGCGATTGTGTCCCGGTTCTTCCGGACGAGCACCTCAGTAGAGAAAGCCGAAAACTGACTGTCATGATACAGCGAAATCTGGTCAGCTATTCGAGAGTTGTAAAATCTTTAAAGATTTATTCCGCATAAAGCCATTATAAATGCAAAGTGCGACGGATCGGTCTTCCGATCAAGCGCCGGTAGAGCCCCTAGTTCGTCCTTCCGAACACCAGGGGCTGCACCCACCATACTCGAATTCCTATGGCTAAGTGAGAGTGATAAAGCCCTATAGTCTGATTGCCTGGTTCGTGGTGAGGAACACCTCCTTAAAAGGACCTAACAATGGGATAAAGAGTGTTCAGGTATGTCCCGAACACCCCCATACTTTTTACGTGGGGGCAGAAGCCGACGACTGGCCAACTCTCAGGATTTATATACACTAAACAACCGCACAGGAAGAACAAGCGTTCAAATAAACAGGCAATAAATAATAAAAGTGCCATTATCCCGCATTACAAAGAATGGCACGACTGCCTTCACGGAAATATAGTGTCTTTGGTACACTTATCCGCCACAAGGCGGGCTCCTTTCAGTACACCTTCATAGTACAACTCGGGCTTGCGATGCTCCTTACCCTCCGGCGGTCCCTCGGTCACTAGCTTCTCAGCATCAAGCTTCCCCCAATGCACCTTCGCATGGGCAAACGCCATGTGTGCACCCTCTATGCAGACCGATCACTCAATGACATCAAGCCGAGGGCAAGCGCCAACAATCCGCTTCACGAGTCCGAAGTAACTTCTTGGAATTGGCTCCACGGGCCACAGCCGGATAACCAAGTCCTTCATGGCTAGTTCGGCCGCCTGGTGCAGTTCAACCAGCTGCTTCAGCTGATCGATAAAGGGCACCGGATAATTCAGCGCCAAATACTGCGACCAGAAATCCTTCTCCGCAGACTTCTTCTCCTCAGTCCAGTAGAATTGGGCAGCATCTGATATGCTGCGTGGCAGATCCACAAACGCCCCTGGAGAAACAAGAATTCAGCTTGTCGCTTAGAGTTCCTCCCATTACTATGCAAAAATAGCCTTGAGTACAAAAGGCCTTACCAGCCGCAACCTTCCGGGCCTCCTGAATTTCTCTCAGAGCACCTCGGGCTTCTTCCCGAGCATCCTCTGCGGCTTGGAGAGCTTGGGCGAGTTCGGATTCTTTCCCTGCTAGACTCTGCTCCAAGCGCTCGCTTTTCTTCACGGCCTCCAGGAGCTCTCACTCAGCTTCAATGACCCTGGCCTCGTGCTTCTCACGAAGAGCCTGTTCGGCGACGACCTTATTATCGGCTTCGGCCCCAGCCTTCTTCAGTGCCTCAATTTCGGCACTCGTCCCTAGAGCATACAATGCAAATATCTTCATCAGGCACAACTTCTAATTCGTGCTCAACTTAGCACAAGGTGTCGACATACCTTGCTTGTGCCCCAACTGCTTCTTCACGCGGTCAAGTTCCTCTTTGGCCTGTTCCAGACGCTGCTTTAGTCCGGACACCTCCGCACTATGAGTGGCGGTCGTCTCTGCAGACACCTATTTTCAAACAAAGGGATACATGTCATTAACTGAGTCTCCTGCAAAACGGAAAATTTTGATCCCCTGTTCGACTTTATTTCACCGGACAGTGCATGAGGGGCTACTACTCATATTATGACAATCTCCCAAAGGTTTCTTAAAAAACATACCTCAAAGCCCTTTATAAGACTAAGGCATGATTCGTTCAGTCCGCTCTCAGCGGACTGAATCTTTTCAATCACTGCACCCATGAGGGCACGATGTTCATCAACGATAGACGCGCTTCTTAACGCTGTCGATAGGCCAGCCACTGGCGGAGTAGGCAAGCCCCCCGTCAAAGGCGGCTGCTCACCCGATCCTGGAGCTTTAAAGGTCTCCAGGACCGTGTCCGGCTGGGGTTCGGACCTAAGATCACCCCCGCCATCGACACGCATGGGAGCCGCTGCTCCCGTGTGTCCGGCCCCAGGGATATGCCCCCCTGGTCCAGGTCCCACTGAGATGACACCTCGGTGTCGCACCTAGGCTTCGGGGAAGGGGCCTCTGGAGGCGTCTCGCTCGCCAGGGCAACAGAGCTCAGCGAATCCTCCGATGAGGACTGCCCGGCGTGGGACCTCGCCGGGTTGTACGAAATATGGCGACAGTTAAAACTACTACATCCTAATGACCTCGCGCATGTAGGTGTGTGCGGGTTCCGTATACTTATGACTTTACCAGGGGCTGGACCCTGGGATCCCACTCCGGGCTGCTGTCAGCAGCCGTGGTGGATGCCTCGGGGAGGGAACCTTTCCCCCTCTTTGGCGATTCGGCCTCTAGGGATGAGGAGGCCGTCCTTTTCTTCCCTCCCCTTGCGGAGGAATTGTTTTCTTCCTCCTATTCATCTTCGGAGGACGGATGGTCACTGGAATCCCCGGATTTTGCGTCTGAAGCATCACGACGACGAAGGCCACTCCGGGTATTCTTGACCTTCTTGGAGGCCTCTTTCTTCGGTGCCTCGTAAGGCGCTGGGACCAGCATCTTCGTCAGAAGAGGTCCGGCCGGTTCCTCCGGCAGTGGGGCCGGACAGTGTATCCGCTCCACCTTTTTCGTCCATTCCTGGGATTATTGTAGAAAGCATGATGAGTGCGCCGGAATACGCCGGCTAAAACGCGGATGGACAAAGCACAACAATAACTTACCAAACTTGCAGAGCGGGATAGTTGATACCCGCGGTCCTCGGCGGAGCTCGGCCATGGTTTGCTGGACTTGAAGAGCACCTTCCAGATGTCCTTGTGGGAGGATCCATAGAGCTCCCGTAGGGTCTGGTGTTCGGCCGGGTCATATTCCCACAAATTGCAGGCTCGACGCTGGCAAGGGAGAACCAGGCGAACTAACATCACCTGGACTACGTTGACGAGTTTGACGTCCTTGTCGACCACGCTCTGGACGCGCGTTTGGAGCACTGGCAGCTCGTCGGATGAGGACCAGTTCATGCCCTTCTCGGTCCAGGACGTGAGCCGCAGTGGGGCTCCGGATCTGAATTCGGGAGCAGCGGCCCACTTTTTACCACATGGTTCGGTGATTTAGAACCACTGCTGCTGCCACTCCTTGACGGAATCATTGAAGGTGCCCATCGGCCATACGACCTTGGGCATCTTGCTCACCATGGCGCCGCCGCATTCGGCGTGCTCGCCATTCACCACCTTGGGCTTCACGTTGAAGATTTTCAGACATAAGCCGAAGTGGGGCGAAATACGGAGAAAAGCCTCGCATACGATGATGAACATTGAAATGTTAAGGAAAGAATTGGGGGACATATCATGAAAGTCAATCCCGTAATAATACATGACGCCGTGAACAAATGGGTGAAGGGGAAACCCTACCCCGCGGACGAAATGATGAAGAAAAACGACCCTTTCGTGGGGCTCCGGAGTGGGGACGATCTGTCCCGCCGATGGAAGATGGTGGCCGATTTTCTTGGCCAAGTACCCAGCCTCTGGGAGCTTTCTGATATCCCTCTCCTGGACGGTAGAGGCCATCCATTTGCCTCCTGCTCCAGATCCGGACATCTTCGGAAGACCACTCTTCGGCGGAGAAGAAGAGTGCTTGGGTGCTAGGGCTCGAGCAAAGGGGAATGGACTAGCGGAAAGAAAAGGCGTGGGTAAAAAGGAAGAGACCTATCTCTTCATAGAGGCGGTAAAAGCTTTTACGCCTCCCCACTTGCTTGGTGGAACCCGCTCGTTCTCCATTCGCCGCAATTAGCGGTGCGTTTGGGCTACCCATACCTGTATTGATGAGAATCCCGCAATAAGGGGACACGATCTCTGCTTCGGCAAGACATGCAGAGGAAACCGCCTCGCGATATGCGCTGAGGCTGGTTGTGGGAAAATAGTTCGAATAATGACTCGACCGTAGTGTCATGTCACTTTGTCTAAAGTTGTCAGCAGATTACACTTGTGAAATATCATTCTCTCTACGGTGGTATGTGAAAAGCATCTTGCAGATCCGGACACGGTTTAAGTGTTCAAGAACTACTCTGGAGTATTCGGAGATGGAACCCGCCTTGCAATGCCGAAGACAGAACTGCACGCCGGACTCATCGTCATTGAAGCCTGGTACAGGGGCTACTGAGGGGTCCTGGATTAGGGGGTATCTGGACAGCCGGACTATATACTTTGGCCGGACTGTTGGACCGTGAAGATACAAGACTCAAGACTTCGTCCCGTGTACGGATGGGACTCTCCTTTGCGTGGAAGACAAGCTTGACGATCCGGATATTATATTTCCTTCCTTGTAACCGACTCCAGGTAAACCCTAGCCCTCTCCGGTGTCTATGTAAACTGGAGGGTTTAGTCCTTAGGGACAGAATCATAATCATCATAGGCTAGCTCCTAGGGTTTATCCTCTACGATCTCGTGGTAGATCAACTCTTTTAACACTCATATCATCAATATCAATCAAGCAGGAAGTAGGGTTTTACCTCCATCGAGAGTGCCTGAACCTGGGTAAACATTGTGTCCCTTGCCTCCTGTTACCATTAGCCTAAGACGCACAGATCAGGACCCCCTACCCGAGATCCGCCGGTTTTGACACCGACAATGGGGCTGGACGAACCAGTCGCACAGGAGGCTGTCTGCTTCAGATCCTGCGACAGGAGCCGGGGAGGACAGCCCCACGCCACGAGCCTCATCCGCCACCGCCGCCCCACCCGCGCTTCCAAGGAAGCGGCCCCTATCACCATTGCCGACCATTTTCTGCAGGAGCAGTGGTGTGCTTGCCGTTGAGGCCGCCACCTCAGATCCAAACTCTTCCATGCAGGCTATGGAGCGAAGAGAGGCCTCGCCGCCACCTTCCTTGGTGGTCGCGGGGTAAGCCCGATGGCCCCCTCTGGCAGCGGCGAGACACGAGACAAGGTGGGAGGGGAGGAGCGGCGGTGCTAGGGGTGGCTCCCCCCTAGTCGCCCAGTGAAGACGACATTGTTTCTGTTTGGAGCTGCGCCGAGGTATTAATCTTGTTGGATCGCTACATATACACATGTACAACTATGAGTTTTATGAGTTTTCATATCTAAGTAAGGTTGAAGATTTAAAGCCATGCTTGCCCCGAGGTAGCGACCTGACTAGCGTCTCGGGGCGGGCGATATAGTCACTATGGTGTGCAGCAACGATGTGACATGAAGGAAGGTGGAGTGATGTCGTTGGCAAAGTGGTGGAAGGTGGTCATTGATAGATGCGGTGGTGCCAAAGTGCGGTGAAGGAGCTCACCAAAATGTACCATGGGAAAAGAAAGTAAAGAAAAAGAAAGTGTATGACAAGGGCCCTTGGCTATAAAAGTTTTCATGCGTGTGTGCATTCGCCTAGTTTGAGTCGATCGATTCGTTGGAGAATTCCAATATTGATGAGTTCGGAGGCGCCCACAAACGTGAAATTCCACTTCCTCTTTTCTTTTTATGAACGACCTGTGATCCTATTCCAAAGGCACCAAAACCGAACTAAATACAAGAAAACACACCGGCTAGCCTGAGAGAGAGAAAAAACACTCCAGCCCGTCGCAAGAGTTACATAGCCTTAGGTCGCTGTACATGTGCATGCATGGACTATGTTCCTGTAATGCTAATATGAAATGATGCTGAATGTTAATATGATTTTTATCCTATTTCTGTTTCTGTGTATTCTAGTTCATATTTTTGTACCTAGTTCTTGTGCAATTTAGCTTAGGACAATAACTTCGTACAATGTTTTCTAGGAAAACTGAGGCCTAGAGCTTAAGCCCTTTTACCAAAGGGAAAAAAGCAGACACTAGTTGGCAAAGTGCCTGAGTAAATAAGGAATTGATGCACGACTAGTTTTCATGATATAGAGATAAAAAACGTTTCAAAATGCAATATAGCATATGCTTTCTCTTAACTACTCCCTCCGTTCCTAAATATTTGTCTTTTTAGACATTTCAAATGACTACTACATACGGATGTATGTAGACATATTTTAGAGTGTAGATTCACTCATTTTGCTCCGTATGTAGTCATTTGTTGAAATGCCTAGAAAGACAAGTATTTAGGAACGGAGGGAGTATGTGTGAAACGATTTCCATGTTATATTACATAGCAGAAGACAAAGATTGTATACCATGGAGAACAAGTTAGAGCATACAAATGAGACAGGAAGGGAGTTTCCACTTCACGTTTTGCAACACATCACGAATAACTTTTCTGAGAAGTGCGTAATTGGTCGTGGTGGGTTTGGAGTAGTTTATAAGGTATGATTATCTCTTTGTGCATCTTTCATGTACAATACATTTCTCAGATGACACATACTACCACTGTACTGGCTATACAAGCTAGAACTCATGTGCCATATTACATTCCTATGTTTGAATTTGACAGGGAGTACACGATGGGGAAGAGATTGCTATTAAAAAACTTGACTAACAGCCAGGACTTGGTGACGACCAATTTAAGAATGAGGTTACGAACCTTATGGGGGTGCAACATGAAAATATAGTGCGGTTACTTGGCTATTGTTATGAAACACGAAATAAAATTGCCGAATATAATGGAAAGCTTGTTTTTGCTGGCTATGACGAAAGACTTCTCTGCTTAGAATACTTACAGGGTGGAAGTCTTGAGGATCATATTTCTGGTATGGTGGTGCTATACTTGAACTATTTCTTCTGCATTCTCAGGAAAATGATGCTGAAATTTTCCCTTGGTAATATACACCTTTTGTTGACTTGTGCAGATGAACCCTGCAGACTTGATTGGAGCATATCTTACGTAATAATTAGAGGAATATGTGAAGGTTTAAAGTACCTTCATACGGGATCTGAACATCCTATTTACCATCTAGATTTGAAGCCTGCAAACATATTACTAGATGGAGATAAGATACCAAAGATTGGAGATTTCGGTTTGTCCAGACTTCTTGTTTCAACACAAACATGTGTCACAAATACATTTATAGGAACACCGTAAGTTACGTGAAAATTTGATACATTATGAGAAGTGATGAATTCATTTTTAAAATTTGAAAATAATAAATGTCTTTCATACAACCATGCAGTGGATACAGGCCACCAGAATACATCGATAGACAAGAAATCACACCAAAATTTGACGTATTTAGCTTGGGTGTTATAATCCTAAAAATAATGGCTGGACAGAAGCTTCACTGCCAATATGCGCATACGCCTCCTGAGAAATTTATTGACCTCGTAAGGAAAACAAATTCATAGCTATGCATATCATGATCAACCCTCACTTTTACAAATATTATTATGTGTTGTGTTTAACATCTGTAACGTGACTACATGTCACCTTTCCACACTATATTTCTACTTTGCAGGTGTGTGAAAACTGGGAGAAAAGACTCCAAGCAACAATGTCCACGGATATATCACTGGAAATTAAGACATGTATCGAAACAGCGTTAAAATGCGTGGAGTCCGACCGGAAGAAAAGGCCGACCATAACCCAAATTGTGGATGAATTGGATAAGATCGATAATGCCAAAAGTTCACCTATAGGCCAGGTATTTTTATTTGTCAGACTTCTTTTGTCTATAATTACCTTTTCATTTATAGCATCACGTTTGTTTACAGAAGTAAAAACTAGCCCAAGACCTGCATTAACTATTATCACAAAGTTATTGTCCATAGCCGTGATCAAAATGGTGGCTGTGTGACTTGTGTCTACAATGTTTGCGGATGGCTCATTCCGTGACATATAAATCCTCCGTTTAACAGTCCATTTCCCATCATACACTTGCCGAGCGCCCGACGCTGTTAATGTTGTGTTGAGATTTTGTAGATGCTTATAAGAACCTTATTTTTCTTACAAAGTTGATTGGGATGAAAAATTACTGATTGTTATCGAGTCATAGAAATACTAGACCATTCAATTTTTTATTCTGGTCGCAATCTTGTGACAGTTTATACTCCACTTGAAAATGTCATCTCACCCCTTAGTCGTTACAGTGTGACGCTTTTACCCCATTCCATTGTTATCCCACTGAAAAGCTATATCTATTTGTTAGGACAATGTGCCAGCTGACTGAGCACACAACCTGAAAAAGTGTTTGTTAGAGATATAACCAACCGCGTTGACCTGAAATTTCATCTGATTCATTCAAATTGTGAAATCTTGTTAATTCCTTCAAACAGGTGCACCTACCAATGGCACACTGTTCTTGCGCCATATCCAGATATACCATTAATGACATGTCTAAATTGCTTGCCCACTTAGTTGCTGTATCTTGGCATGTCTTCTTTGTTGTATGGGGGTGGGGGGTGGAGTAAAATTTGATGAAATGTGTTATCAGATCACAAACTAGGGGGAGGCGGGAGTAGAAATTGACAAAAATTGTTATCAGATCATAATCTGAGGAGTAAATATGGCACAAAAATAGTTAAATATGACAAACATCATTGTTATCACAAACTGAATAGTCTAAAATTTGATAAATCTTGTTATCAAATCACAAACTGAGGACTATAAATATGGCACAAAAATAATTAAATGGGACAAATATCATTGTATGGCTAGAACTATTGGGTCAAAAGTGTAATTCACTCAAAAAAAATCATAGCGATTACTACCTCCATTCCTGGTTTACTAGCCCCCCCCCCCCATGTATTTTGTGTCCTATTTTGACCATTATTTTAACTAATAAAGTATAAGTTATACTCCCTCCGTTCCTAAATATAAGTCCTTCTAAAGGTTTCAATACAAACTACATATGGATGTAAATAGACATATTTAAAGTGTAGGTTCACTCTTTTTGCTGTTTATGTAGTCCGCGCATTGAAATCTTCAAAAAGACTTATATTTAGAAATGGAGGGAATACACAGAAAAAGTATTATCATTGGAAAATATATTCAAATATGAATCCAACAATATAATATTTTATGGCATGAATTAATATTTTCTAGTCAAATCAACGGTTAAAATTTGGCACAAAATATAAAGGGGACCAATAACCAGGACGAATGTACCACTTTATAATTTAAAAACCGTACCTGATGTAGACTAACACAAAGAAAGTTTTTTATAGTAAAATATTTGTGTTATATGGCTGGCGGGAATATTTTTTGACCTCCAGTATTCTATCTATAACTCGTGGTTCATAAATTGAATCCCTCCATCCCAAACCATACCTATAAGTGTTTGTGCCTACCCCAACATCACCCATTCTCTAGTACTCTCCTTTGGATGTGAAGCACCCTTCATCCACTCACTCTTGATCCACCTACCCTTCACTTTTCTCCCGTGGAGCACGTAAATTCCCTTGTACCATCCCCGACATAAGGTTTCCTTCTGCTAGTAGTTGGACAGACTTCTCCTCTATCACCTTGTCGATAAGTCACTAAAAGGTATAGTGGTACAGAGGGGGATGAATAAATGATTTCAAAATTTTACTATAAAGTTTATACCTTTGTAGAATTTAAACCATGTTTCATAAGGAGGCACCAACAATGTAATTCTATCACATACAACTTGCAGCAAAAAAATTGGAAACTAAAGTACACGATGAGGATGCACAAATTTGGTGCTTTACCCCCTGAACCTCGGTTCATTGGCGTAATTCTACATCTCCAATGAAGACCTTGAAAGATATAAGTCCAAGGACACCAAGTACTAGCCAATTCTCACAGCACCAATCTTCGATGACTGAGACAAAAGGTTTGGTTCCCTTCCTCGTGGTAGATTTTTACAAAGCTATGGGCCATCCATGGCTTTCAATTTTTCTTTGTTTCTCCAAATGCTAGGGACTACTTAAAGGATTGAATACATGAACTGGAGGGGGTGGGTGTGAATATGAGGCCGCAAAATTAATCAAAATAATTATTTTAGGGAGGTGAGGAATTATGAGTTCTCTAATGCAACTGTGTGAATCAAACTATATGGCAATGCATGTCAAGCTAGAAAGATCAAACATGCTAGAATTGTACTAAGCACAAATTAATGGAGATGATGGAAATAACCAATATAGGAGCATGGAGGTTTCTTCCCGAAGTTCAAATCCTTGAGGTGGGGCGGTGGATTCTAATCTCCTACGGAGAGGTTTGAGGCACAAAGTTTCCAAAGGCCACAAGGAACTAAAATTATTCTGATTGAGTTGGGGACACAAATTCTAGGCTACACCACCAAGGATAGATCCTAAGGCAATATTTGGCTTCACGAACTTTACCGGGGCTAATATACACTTGGAAGCTAACTCCAACCGTCTAAGATACCCGACAACCTCGAGACTAGATATTCAAGCTTTTCTTGGTGAAGTCACTGATATGTTCCTCTTTATTTTCCTTCACTTGAATGGAGGTGAACAATCACTACAGGAATCAGGTAATTTGCTGCCAGCCAAGCACAGACGGCAAAGCCCGATAACATGACGGCAAAGAGTTTGTCGTCAATTAGATGTAGGCAATGTGCGACAAAGGATTAATCGGTAAAGCCATACTTTGCCGCCAGCCTGACTGTTTTCCAGTAGTGTAACAACTTTGCCGTTAACAGAATACGGTCTGATGGCAAAAAAATACTTGATGGCTTGTCGCGATAACAAATGGCGTCAAGTAATTTGTGGTCCGCAAGCTTCTCTTTGTCGTTAGCAGACTGCTCTTTTCCCTAATGGGGGAAAGTTTAGATCTGAAAGTTGTTCTCTCTTATGAAAAGAGGGGGCGTTATTTATGTGGGCCCTCCATTTGAATGCTTGTTATTGGGCTATTTTGGCAAACCTGGAGTCTCCAATGCTTGGTATAGTTGTGCTAGCCCAAAATTCTAGGATCCTTCAAGAAAATAGTCTAGGCCAAGTCAACAGCACCCGGAGCCTGCGGGTCACATTATACAACAACGAAGCAATAATGGCGGAGCAATCTTTGGTGGTTTCTATCAAAGATATGGGAGTGTCTAGAATGTATTGGAAGCATGAACCCACTCTTCATTATACATCAAGTCCCTCTTAAAGTATGACTTCTCCACGACTCAAATATAGAGAAATTAACTTAAAAATGCAAAGATGTAGTCTTCTATTACTTGCGGGTATCCAACCACCTTTTCAATACTTCCTTTGGACCTATACTTGTACATACACTTGAGTAGTAAGTTAGCCCCCTATTCATTTGCCATTACCACCAAAAACCACATAGTGGCTTACATGTCCTTTCACCCCCATGTGATACCTGAACATCTAGGAGTCACACATCCCACATCCTCCAATGTAACAAGCTTCTAATGCATTTTCTTGGTGATGAACCCCTTCTTGGATGTTCAACATGATTACATTGATATCTTCATCAATCTCTCTCTCTCTCTCTCCCTCCCTCCCTCTCTCTCTCTCTCTTCTGATTTATATACAAGAAAAACTCTTGATAGGCTAAACACAATAATATGGAACAAATGTTTACCCTATAGATGGATAGGAATCCCATTAAAAGATGCATGTCCAGAGGTAAATAACAAGTTAAGTTACTTGGCACTAGATGAAATCCAACGATCAAATGACTAAGCCTACTAGAAGCCACTGGCTCGGTGGCTATGTTCAACTAGGTCCATGGGCACCAATTCCATCTGGAACCCGAAGAATCTCGGGCACTGGAGTTACTGGATGCTGGATACTCGGTGGTTCTGCATGCAATTACAGGTACCAAGGTCATACAAATTAGTACAGCCATAATGTGACAACATATTCATATCCATATAGTTCACTTCGCTGGACCTCCTCAGTGATACCAGGTGTGCACAAAATTAATGGTACCAAAACCAAACAAACATTTGGTCGTTGAAACACAATGATGTGTTGTAACTCCATGTAGCACACCCTTTTTTCCCGAACTGAACTTAGAAAGTTCCATCATCACTCTCCTCTCGCTTCATAGTATCGACTAACTAGTATTGTGTATCCAAATGGTGTATAAATTAGAGATGGGGAGGCTTTATTAAGGTGTTTTTTGGGCTTCCTGTTGAGCATTTAGCAGAATTGACCTTCCTCTATTAGGTCCAACTCTCATCTTGGTTGTGAAACTTTCCTCTAAATCAATGTGATCCAGAATCACCAATAGAGCTAAAGAAAATGTCCTAATCTTGCCATAACTTTTGAAGTTATTTTGGAAGATGCCAATGATACTTACAACTAGTTTATATTCTCTCCTACTTTAAAGATAGGTATGTGTCCTAATTTCATTTTTGTCTATGTCCTCTAGACCCAGCCCACCTCCCCCCTTTCTGATTTTGCCCATTGTCTTAACCACCCCTCGTCCTATATTTTGGCGAGCCAATAAAAACTAATTTAACTGGCAGCTAAAGTACGTTTTTGGGACATAATCACATTAACAGTAAAATGTCGGGTAAATCAGAGTGATTGCATACAAATATTTATACCGTGGTTGCAACACATGGGCAATTACCTAGTGTGATTAAACATGTTTAGTACTTAACTGAAACATTAGTTCTTTTATTAATCATCAAAACTGGCTACTTTCCTTAGGTGCACTTTTAGCTTCTCGTATCATAAAACCCCAAAGGTTTGGCCTCGATCCTTATCCTTTACTAGCACACACATTAGGTTTAGTAGAGATCACCCGCCACCCCTAGCGCTAGATATGGAGTTCGATTGACATTGGCAACACTACTTCTTGACTATAAAACCTCCTCGGGGGACATCATGTTATCAACAAGAGAACATTCAAGGCCACTAGCTATACAAACCTGCTCAGGCGGTTTCATGAGTTCCTACGACAATGTGTGTGGTTCTTGTACCTCGATCTAAGGGAGCACCAAAGGTGGACTCCCAAGGTCGTCACCCTGACATCGGAAATGGTGCCACCATTTCCCTTTCCGCTCACACTCTGTGATTGATGTGTGTGGGACAAGGGGTTGCTACAAACATACTAACATCGGCAAGTGCTGCGACAGCATTGCCTTTAAACACTAAGCATGGATCATGATGAGTACGTATCACATATAGGTGAAGAATTCCATGTGATGATTATCTCACATCATAGACACTTGTCCAGAAACAGGCCGAAAATAGAGTGGGTGAAATTTTCCCCGCCTCTTTACCACCTTGTGTGTAGTACTGATGATAATTTGATTAAATGTACTTCTATAATAGTAATGTTGCTTAATTTCGTAGGACTAACTCTTTTTCCACACTAGTTCAGTTGACTAGAGGTCTTTGTAGGCAAGAGCTATACTTACCCAAGATTTTGTGCATGTAGGTCACTGGCGTGAGAAAAAAGCGGGATTTCAACAAACTATACGCAAGCTTGGGTAAGCATCTGTTATAGCTAGCTATAGCTGCATGGCATCTCGACGAAACAATTTGAGAGGGATGAACAGTACATACATCTACATGTCTTCTTTACCTAAGGCGACCGGAGTGCATCATGTGTATCACTAGTAAATACAAACGTGTCGCTAAGGCATCTCCAAAGCGGACCCTCTCAAACTTCCATTATATGTTCGGACCACAGAGTCCGGATCACTTTTACCATCTAAGGGGACCTGTATATGTTCGCTTAGCAGTTCGGACGTACGAAATCCGATATCCAAGAGACAAGCGTGGGGGAGTTTTGCTGGAGTCCAGACATCCATTTGACCAATTAATCATAGGGAAAGTAGTGGCTACACTCATCTTCGGTGCACCCACAAAAAAATAATATAGCAAATCATTTGAAAAGATTCTGAATTTTTGTGAGAATAGTCATCAACAAATGTTATGGACGCTTGCAGTTGGTATTCAAAAAACATTCGAGGAGCTCTGTAAAAAAAGACAAAATCACTAAAAATCAGTCAAAACTGTTTGAGCAGATTTTGCAGTTGTCTTTTTTGTACAGAGCTCCTCGAATGTTATTTGACCACCAAACTTTGCAAGCATCCATAACATTTGTTGATGACCACTCCCATAAAGTTTCAGAATTTTTTGAAATGTTTTGCTCTTTTTTTTTTTGCGTGGGTGCACCGAGCTGGGTGTAGAAAAAGCACTCTCATTAATCACATGCATGGTCTCTCTCTTCTCTCTCCTCTCAACGGCACAGGCATGATCCGGGCCCCTCTCCTCTCTCTCATCTCAACTAGCACAAATAGCTCATGACATGCATGGTCCCCACCTACTTTTTCTCCTTCCAACTAGATACTTTGTGATTAGCATTGGATGGTTCATTTTCATATCATATCCACGGGCCACGTCTAGACATAAAAACACACATATACGGGAGATATTTGTGGGTCAGTGTCGGAGATGCCCTTAGTTCCGTGTCTTTGTTTTTCTGAAACTACATTGCGTCGGTGACTGTTCATTGTGCTTCTGCATGTCACAAGAGTGTTTGCTTAATTTATTTGCAGATTCCACCATTGGTTTCAACGATGACGAGCCAATAATTATTGCTCCTCCAAATTCAGGTCCAGTAACTCAAAACCGTGTGTTCTTAAGTTGCAGACTCTTTTGGGCTTTCTCAACATTTAACAAGTGAATTAAATCCAATCAAATGCAAAAGAAAAAAGGAAAAGAAAACAGTAAAGCTAACATTGCACAATAGTCTTAATATTACAGTGCAGCTGGTGATAAAGAACAGTAAAGAGGCGCCTCTCAAGGAGAACAACCAGAAGGTGATGCTGGAGCTCACCGGCGGTGACTCCAGCGTTGACCGGCCGGGCCTGGACCTAGTGGTCGTACTAGACGTGAGTGGCAGCATGTCGGGTGAGAAAATCGACGAGATGAAAGTCGCCATGCAGTTTGTCGTTAGGAAGCTTTGCCCCATCGACCGCCTCTCCATCGTCACCTTCTCCAATGATGCCACTAGGCTGTGCCCACTGCGGCAGATCACCCGGGACTCCCAGCGGGATTTGCAGAAGATCGTCAACGGCCTTATCGCCCGCGGCGGCACAAACATCAGTGCCGGCCTTCAGACTGGACTGAAGGTCCTCACCGACCGCAAGGTCAGCGACGGCCGGGTCGTGGGCGTCATGCTCATGTCTGACGGCCATGAGAGCTCAGGCGACGCCCGCCAGGCCCCTGTCGGAAATGTACCTGTCTACACTTTTGGTTTTGGCAAGGACAGTGACTCGCTGCTGCTCAGAGAAGTCACGGCCAAGAGCATTGGAGGGACATTCTCCTTTGCCCGCGACATGGATGGTCTGACCATGGCCTTCTCCCACTGCCTCGCTGGGCTGCTTACTGTCGCGGCTGAAGAGCTCTATCTGACGGTGTCATGCGTCAGAGACGAGTGAACGATACAGAAGGTGACCACCAGTAGCTACCTGCAGACACAGCACTCGGATGACCCTGGCTCGCTGACCGTTGCCTTTGGCAACCTCTACAGCAATGAAGTGCGCAAGGTCATCATCTACCTGTCCCTCCCCGCCATTGAGAGCGAGGGCAGCGCGAACATCCTCAAGGTCATATACTCATACAACAGGTACGTACCATAGAGGAACGTCAAATCACATGCATCTAATCGGCTCTCGGTTAATTTCATGTGATGTGAGTGTGATGGTGGAATGCAGCTCTTCTGGCAGGGAATTTATTGCTCCTCCTACAATGCTGACCGTCTGGCGATCTGGTGTAGTGGTCCCAGAGGATGAGGGGCCGGAGTCGGACGAGGTGTGGGCAGAAGAGATCCGTCTGCAGGCTGTGGAAATGATGCGGGAGGCGAGAATCATGGCGGACGAGAAGAACCTGGAGGAGGCAAAGTACAAGCTAATGGATGCCCAGTACATGGTGGAGGACCAGTCCAACCCACTTCTCCTGACCGAGCTGCAGGAGCTCCTGGAGCTTTTGAACACCCAGGGACTCTACGAGGCATATGGCCGGCCATACGCGTTGTCATCGGAGGCTTCACATGACCGGCAGCGTTTCGCGACGAGGGGAGGGGACATCTGCACAATGAGGCTGTTCGCAACGCCGCGCATGAACAAGTACCTCAAGCAGGCCAAGTTATTCCAAAGGGACCCAACGTGCACGGTGCCTTCGGCGGACGTTGACGTTAAGGAGGAGATGGCTCTTAGTATTAATCTTTGCCAATGTGGGCACAATAATGAAGAGAAGATGGGGAGGTTGAGCTTGGATATGGAAGAGTAAGCAGGCTTGTTGAATGTTATTATAATTTTTTTTTCGAGATTGACAGGGGGGCCAAATACCCCACCGCTTGTTATATTCCAACTCGAAGGTGACTTGGCAGTCAGTACAGATACAAGTAAGCGCCCAAAGGCGCAAAAGAAAATTACACAGAAGGGCAAGAGAAAGCCCAAAACTAGAAGAAAGAAACAAAATGGAGGGGAAGGCTGGCACCAGTACCAAACCGAAACCCCTGGAGACCGACATCTCGGGTAGCGAGCTCCGCTGAGCAGCTTGTTCCACCTCCGACAATGAACCATAACAAGGCCTAGGCAGAAACATACGGGCACCAGACCAACAACTCACAATGGAACATCACTGGCATGAACGAAGGGTGTCGGATAGCCGAGTTCATGCGGTGACACCGGTGTGCGCCGGTGAAGCCAAAAGACAACGCACCACCGAGACCGAAGGGCGCGACACCGGTGTACCGCCGCCGAGGTCGAAGGGCAGCGTGCTGCCAAGGCCACCCCAGGATGTCCCCGCGATCGTCGTCCGGACCACCATGAAGCACAGCCTTGACGGAAAGGAGACACCGAAGTAGAAGCATACCGAGAAGCATCACTGGAGCGAACGAAGAGCGTCGGGTAGCCGAGTTCGAGCGGCGGCACCGGTGTGCCGCCGGCGAAGCCGAGAAGGCAACGCGCCAACGAGACCGAAGGGCGCAACACCGGTGTACTGCCGTCGAGGTCGAAGGGCAGCGTGTCGTCGAGGCCCCCCCAGGATGTTGAAGCAAGCTCCACTCGAGTCGCCAAGAACAATGGCCAGCCAGGATCAGAGCCGAGGTGGAGATGAAGCAACAAGATGTGAGTCCACCCGAAGCAGAAGAAATCCAAGAAGATGCCCCCAAGGAGGAAACGACGTAGAGACGTCGACACCATCTGACAGGGAGAACCCCGGGTCCGAGATTTCTCTCGGGATCTGAGAAGCTTGGGGGGAGGGAAACAATGCCAAACTCGACGCCTTCAAGAAGGGAAAATGGCGGCTGTAGCCGTCATCGTCGATGAAGTTTTCACATGGCAGCGATTCCTCCACCTCGCAACCGGAGCAAGTCGGCCACCCACCACCGTAGCGCTAGGCAGCCATGAGCTGTGAAGCGAGCAACGGAGGGCCAAAGAAGCAGCAACACACCGGGCTGCAGCACGCAGAGCCGAGGCCGAGGTGCATCGCGGCCAGCGTGAGGCCGCAACCAGAGAGCACGGGGAGCCGGTTGACGAGGCCAACCGAACACGCCAGATCTGGTGCTGAAGCGCGACCACCAGAGACCAGCAATGGCAGAGGGACGAGTGGCGGGGGTCCGTGTAGAGGGTGGACGCAGCAAGGAGGGCGCGCCCGGCCGCCATGGCAAGCTGGCCGGAGAGCAGCACCACCGGCCGTGGCCTAGATCCAAATGGGGCATACCGGACCAACGCAGCAGGGGGAGCCGCATCCGGAGGGAGACCCATCACACATGCAGCTGGTGAGGAAAACACCGCCGGGGGAGGGCGCTCCCGCCGTCGGACGAAGCCGCCGGAGCTGATAGGGACGGATCTGGAGGAGCGATGGAGGAAAAGGGCGTGGGGTGAAGGGGGAGGGGGGGAGAACGGCCTCGCCGCCGCCATCCCTGTGTCCGGCGCGGCTTCGCCGGCCGGCCCTCCGGCGGCGGCGACGCGGGGGTGGCCGAGAGGAGGGGCGGCGGCCGGCGGCGGCTGGGGTTCCCCTCGGGTCGCCCGGCGTGGGCGATGCGAGGGCCCTATTGGCCGGGCTAAGTTGAGTTTATCAATGTTATTGTAAATAGCGGACTATGTTATTTATTAGGACTTTGATAACTTTTTCCAACTGTTCGGAAATTAAACAACAGATCAGAAAGACCTCCCACCATCCCAGTAGAGAACCTAGATTCAATGTGTGGTTCCTCCCGTTGCAGTATGCGTATTGGTTTTCTCCACACAAAAAACTCCATGCACCAGCTAACAATTCTTTCTTCAAATTGTTGCATGCATGCATACCGAATCAAAATGCCAATGTCTGCAGAAGTTCCATCAATTTAAAAATTAAAATATGTTGTAGCTCTAACCATCACTCTGATTGAAAATTTATTTTCACATAAAAGATTCTTCACGGCGAGACCTTTAAAACTAGATACATGTTAATATGTTTAAACAACTTTTTTTAGGAAAAAGTTGCCACACATATGCTATTTGAATTATTATGCATGTGTTGTATAAGTCATCCGTGTTGTTTACACATAAATTATTAGAGCATAAAACCGCATGCACGTGCATGCATGCGCTAGACAAAAAAAAACAATTGTCATCCTAGATTTTCCTATATTGAAACTTTAAAATATTTCATTGCTCAAACCACCCGTCCATAGAAAATTTGATTTCACATAAAAAATCATTGCGACGAGACCTTTGATATTAGATCTCATGTTGCTTTGTTCCGATGACTTTTATATCAAAAAATTACTATGCCTGGGCTAAAAGTAAGTTATCAGTTCTATTGTGCGTATATTAGCCCACTATTTACACAGGAATAATCGCAGGAGATTTTTCAACAACTTTTTCCCCGGGGAAAAAGTTACGCCTGGGCTAAGTAAGTTGTCAGCTATATGGGGCGTATATTACCATGTTATTTACATAAAAATTACCGCGGTATATTTTTTAACAACTTTTATCCTGGGGTCAAAAGTTACCACACTGTTTGTATGTGATTTAGCAGCTTTGTTGTGTGCATATAACAATGTTATTTACACAGAAGTTATCGGGGTACTTTTTTAACAAGTTTTTACCCCCAAGTCAATAGTTACCACATGTAGGTTACATAAGTTATCAACTCTCTTGTACTTGTACTATCATACTATTTACAGATAAGTTATGGGATATATTGCCGAAAATTCTTTTGTAAGCCCAGTCTCATCTGCACCCGTGTTGAATATTTTCTTTAAACAAATACTAGAAAAATTCAAACAAAATCATTTTTTTCCATGGCAGACAATTTGATGTGTGTGGTCCGCCCCAATTTTCAAATCATTAATTTGGACAACTGAGCAACTCTTGGCAAAAAAGAAAAAATCGGGGTCTGTATAACAGTTTACTGTTCATGTACTGTTTTGACCCAATATTTTGTGCTGAGAGCTACTCAGATGTTAAAATGAGCTAAAATTTGGAGCAAACCACATGCAATAAATTGTTTACCGTGGGAAATTGTTTGGAATTGTTTGATTTTTTTGAATTTTCTGTGAATTTTTTTCTGATCGGGTGCATATGAGCCTCGGCACCGAAGCGCTGCACTCATATATTTCTAATAATTATTTTCTCCGGGCAAAAGTTACCGCGGTATTTGTACCTAAGTTATCATGTCTATGATTCATATTACCATGCTATTTTACACATAAGTTATTGGCAGTATGTTGTTAATAACTTCTCACCGGGCCAATAGTTACCACGGTGTTTGCCCGTAAGTTACCACTCATTTGGTGATATATATTACAATGCTATTTACACAATAAGTTATAGGGTGTGTTTTCAACAACTTTGTCTCCTAGATGATAAATTACCATGATGTTTATATGTGAATTACCAGCTTTGTGGTGCGTATATTACCATGTTTAGCATGAAAAGCATGGTAATTATAGCATGCAAAAGCATGATAATTTTAGCGTGACCATCCTGATAATTATAGCATGGATGGCCTGGTAACTTTAGCATGAGCAATCTAATAACTATAACATAATTGTCACGTGTGTGTTTAGCACACAAAGGAGCCGCTTCATTACCTCATCTCTCCTATCTATACCTATACTAATTACAAACTCTCAACAAATTACCACATTAATCAGAATTTACAAGCCGTTCATCTCCAAATTAATTACCTACAGCCATTGGATGAGCTATCATAGGAGTCCTAGGTCGTTGTCCCACGTTGAGCTCTTTTTATGAGAAAAAAAAGATCTCCCTACGAGACTTCTTCCTCCTCCCGATTGGAGATAGTCCTAGCGCTCCTCCTCCTCATCGTTCCTCCTCCTCCTCTCCCATCTGCCATTGGAGAGAGCCCTAGCGCTGAACCTCATTGGAGTCCTCCTCCTGTCCCAGCTGCAGTCTTTATGCAACAATCATCTAATGGGATCCAACCAGCCTCTTCCCAATCTCCTTATTCTACTATCGCTTGCATCTCCTTTATCCCAAGCTCCCAACGACGATGCAATTCATGTTGGCTGAGGAGGAGGTCCTTCAATCACCTTAGCTTCTGTGCCCCGACGAAACAGAAATTGACATTGGGCGATGCAGTGGAGAAAATCAAGTTGAGAATAATTCAGTACCTGGCCGCAGCCGCAAGACTCCGATTGGCGAGGCGATCTGTAAGGAACATGTGCTAATTTGGACAAAAGATTGTACTCAGAGGCAACACCATAGACCAACAACACAACTAAGCCTATATCAAGATCGGTAATGAGGTGGAGTTGTTTCCATATCTCTACTCTGACGCACCATCGAGAGCCGTGTTGTGATGGAAATCTAACCGATAGCAATCGCCGTCCTAGCCGCAATAGACTCCACTGCCACCGGAGGCCCGATCGTTCTTGTTGTTCTTCATGGCCAAAACAGGCATCACTGCCACCGGATTCCTGGTAGCTATGGCAAGGCCAGGTAGGGAGCTGCTGATGCCACTCAGGTTCGCACCAGCCCTGCTACTAAACACAAGCTGCGTGGGAATCACCGTTCAGTCAACAACATGTGTTTGTCGCAGCAAGATCGACGAATTAATGTCTCAGTGCCTGGCCTGTACTGTCAGTGCATGTGGCTCTATCATAGTCTCCTCTCAATTTTCTACTGATCCGTGAGTTACGAGAGGGACTGGAGCTCGCATGCTAGGTTCTCATGATGAGGTGGAGTTGCTGCCATGGACCTGCGGATTTGTTGCTATTTGACTGCACGCCTTGCATGTATGTGTTGTTTTGCTATTTATGTCGTATAAGATGGAACATCAGAGAGCTGCCAAAAAAAGGATTGAACACCCAAGAGAGGATTTACTAAGTAGACATTCTTTCCCAGGTAAATTTATAATTGTACAATGTACGTAGTTTCATATTGAGGTTTATATTATAGTTGTTCTCCTCAACTTTATAAACTACTAATGTGTATGTGAGAAATATCATGTTGCTTTGAATCTGATAGTCAATTTCCATGAACTTAGATCTCTTTTTTTTTGTTATTTGCTGTCTCGATTTGGTTTCCAACTTCCAATGGAGGTTACTATAGTATTTTTCTTCATGCACTGCAGGTTTTACTCATTATGTTGTATGATGGAATATCAAAGTGTTGTCAACAACAAAATAGGGATTATCTAAGAGAGGTTGCTGTCACCATTGTTCCCCTTCATATATGAGGGTTGTAAGTGTACTTTGTTGCCAATATATTTTTCCAATTGTAAGATATAAGATGTTGCCCGTTAAGGTTTCCCATATACCTCCATTAGTTGTTCTTCTCAAGCATTTTCAATTTGACGAACCTAGCCAATCTTTCCATGCAAATTTTTACGATGACCACGATACATGATGGCACCCAGTATCTTAGATGGGTTTAGCCTAGAAGGTAATATTTCTATGAGAAATCCTATGACATTGAATCGCTAAATCCATTTTGATGGAGTTAGATAATAATACAAAATTGTTTAGATTTAGATTCCAGGGGAAGCTAATATTTTTTTTGTTCATGCAAAGGACTACAAGATCTACAAACATGAATCCTATTAGACTTCATGATTGCATGCCCGTTTGTTCTTTGTGTCCTAAGATGGATTATCATAGAGCTGCCAAAAAAGACGGGTTTTGCAACAGAGGATGTTGTAACCATTATGCCTTTATATATGTGGGTTGTAATTGAACTCTTTATCCCATTGAATTATCCTATTGGAAAATGTAAGATGTGGCCTGCCTTTTACACTGAGGTTTCTAATCACGGTTGCATGTATGTCTTGATTTAGAAGACATGACCTTTGGGACTCCATGGCAAGGCACTCATATCACAAAACTGATTGTGCTAAAACTGCTTCACAACATGTTATAAGGGTAAGTGGGGAAGCCCTTACTTAAATAAAAAATGGCATGCACGATAGGTACGGTGGAGATTAAATTGCTTTCAAAATAGGACACATATCTTGAGTATGTACATCAAAGCTTGGTGGTTGCAAAATATATTGTAGAATAACCTCAAAAGCCTAGCAGTTAGTATATAGGCATCACCTACATGGGATGCCTATTGTACCTATTTTATACCTATATTAAATATTTTCATGCAATTTTTATGCACACTAGATTACAACACACCACATTATTGGGATCATATGACTTCACAAGTTGTTGCTTACTCTTAATAAGATTATGATTAGATCTGCCAGTATACCTTATATGCCATTAGTGATTATACTTCTGCATTTATTGAGACTGATAAGATATTATGTTTGTTAATTATTACTATATAGTTAACTATATTATTACTTAGTGCTTATAGTTAACTATGTTATCACTTGGTGTTTATAAATAATTTTGTAACAAATAAGATCTTAAGTATCTGAGCCAACCACAAAAAAAATTGTGAACAATTGTTGCTACGTTCGAAATGTATGTGAAGTTACTAACGTTAGGTGATTTATGTAATATAGAGCATCATTATGTGGTACTACTTTGGAAGTATTTTTGATATAAAGACATAACAGCTTTTTGGAGTATGTGTTTTATGCAATTGGTTTTTTATAATTCAGTTTGTATAAAAAACTATATATTACCTTCGTAATTCAGTTTGTATAGATACACACACACTAGCCCGTGCTAATGCACGGGTTGACGACTAGTGTGATCTAATGTGAAACTATCAAAGTTTTCACTAAAAGCCCCTTGATTTGATGGCATAAAGCTCCCACTTCACAACGACCAACTCCCTTCAAAATTTAAATCTTGAGCGATGAAATGATCCAATCCCAGGTGGTTGCACAGTCACGTGCTCAACCATCACGTTACTGGTTCGTGTCTCACTTGCTCTGCGTTTAAAAAAAATGAAACTTGAACAAGAGCCTCATATTCCAAAGCCCGGGCACTAGTGATAACAGCAAGTCTTTGTGACTTGGCTAGTGTGATGTCATATGTACCATCAGGTTGTGGGTTCGATTCCCTTCCCAGCCATCTCTTTTTCTCGGCCGAGGCAGAAGTGTTTGGGCTGGCGGTCGTGTGATCCCGATCTGACAGCTCCGGGTGCCATTTCTTTTTCTCAGCCGAGGAGGGAGAGGAGCGCAAAAGTCAAGTGGGAGAGGAGTACAAAGTTGAGTCACTTAATTTGGGACGGAGGGAGTATTTATTATCTGTTCCTTGGTCAAAATAGGGAAAGTTCTGGCTGTAACCCCACACCAGTACCATGTATCCTCACCGTTCATTCTTCAATCAAAGTTCGTGCAAGAAAACTTTAAATTGTTTTTCTCCCAAATAAAAGAACATTTGAACTTGAAACTTTGCACATCAACATCAAGCAAGTACTACCATGTGTAAAAAACCTTTTGGATTTTTTGGTGCAATATAATTTTTTAAAAATGATACAATTCATTCAAAATTTGAAATTTGACCAATTTATGTTTCATCCAAAAAATCGGAAACACTTGTATATAGTTGATCTACAAACTTTCAAGGTCAAAAGTTCTCTTGTTTGGAAGAAGAAGAAAAGAGAGAAATTTCTATATAAGGATAGCACGAATCTTGGTGCAAGCTGAATGAATGTTTTTGTTTTCCCAGGGGATTGAACTTCGTGAAATTTTAATCGTATTAGTAGATGATATGGCTTATCGCAAAAAATATAGAAGAAGATATGCCAGCCACATTATCATGTGATTGCGACGTATGTTGCGCAGAATAAGGTCAAGGATATCACCATGACTAATATTTGAGAAATAGGTCATGTTATTTCTCATAATTTTACTGTAATGGTTGTAAACACTAATTAGTGTGTGCCAAATAATAGATATCAAATGTGCGATAAGACATACATTCATATATATGTTTGAAGAGTAATATTAATAAGATGGCAAGATGGTTCATGTTTGACACTAACTCAGACTTTTATATTGTTATACACTGGCAAACATGCCGGTGCGTTGCAATGGGAGAGGAGAAACAAAATCATGTAACATAGCAATTATAGTTTCAGTTGGAACATGATGGACCGTTTCGACAAAAGCACCCAACAATGCAGCATCCGGACGGTATCATCCTGTGGCCGGGTGGCAGACGCCGAAGTCTAAAAAAGAGACACATCAGCCGCACATTTCTTTATGAGAGAAAAAATTATCTTATACAGTCTCGTAGCACTAAATGAGGAAGATAAAGAAAAGAGGGAAATTATCTATCTTCGTATGGCTGGCCAGATCGACCAGTGTTGGTTTATGTGCGCTGTTATGACAATTTTAGTCCGGGTTTCCGTATCTTAACCAGGCAATTCACTTTTAACTTTATTTTAGCGAACCAAGATCCTTTGAGCCGGCTGCGAAGAACATATGTGTATTGCTAGCTTTGAAAACTTTGAGGCGCATGAGATTTAGCAAAACCTGAACAAAATTCAATCGAGCATGCATCCGGGATTTCCCTGTATTGACTCCTTCAGGGGCAACAGGTCAACATCATTATTCTGTCCCCGCAAAGCATCTCCCATCTTGTATGCGAAGGATTCCTTTTAATTAGCTCACACTACATAATCATGTTCAATGTATATCTATATTACTATTAAACAAGCAAACATTATCTTTCCTAAGCGCACTCCGTTTAACGTACACACAACAAACCAGAACAATTAGAGCCTCACGATCACCTCATTCATTTAGATCTAACCGTTAAGATAACAATCAAATCTCAGCAGAAGTACGTTTAGCAATTTTGAGGAGCGGACGAAAACTCTGCCTGCCATCGAAGGGATGGAAGATTCATTTGGCAACCACGTGATTCTACCCCCAATTAGCGCTAACTTTCCACCGAATCCCACCATAAAATTAGCGCTAACCAAAATTAACCACGCGTCCCAGTTCTCGCCTTCTCCTTCTGCTGCCGCAGGCCGATCTGCTTGGCCCCGATGCGACTCACGCGCCCGGCCGCCGCCAACGCCCCGTCGTCCCCGTTCCTCCGCCACTATCGGCCGCCGCGTCGGCTCCTCCGCTAACGGTACGTGCCCTCACGGATCCCTGCATTGCCGCCACCCACGCCGGCGCGCAAGCGATGGTCCGAGCGCCGCTGCGCCAACCGGGGCCTCGCCTGCCTGCTCCCCGCTGCGCCACGGGCACATGTGCCAGTCCGAGCGCCGTTGCACTACCCGGGTGCAGACCTCCCCGCAGCTCCACCTCCTCTTCGGCTGATTCTTGGGGTCAATCACGACGGACACCTGATATATACAAGTTGCTGAATTTAAAATTTTATTGCGTGTTGCTGTGTTGAGAACTTGAGATTGGGTGCAACAATTTCGCAACTCCGGGAAAAGCTTCTGCAGGATGGCATCACCTGCGGGGTCACCTGCATCCACTTCTTGTCGATCACCGTTCCGAGGATGTGAGACCGACTGGCAAAGCATGGCACCAGTGGTAAGTTCACCCAGTTGGTCCACTCGCCGTTCCCTAACTCTGGACACGTGATGCTTCCCGTGATTTTTATACTTGGCTCAAGGTATGCATGTAATTAACTTATTGTTTCTGTTGAGGTGGAGGCTGTAAATGATTGTCACAACTCAGTCCTGAATTATTCATCGGTCGAGCAGTTGCACGGCCATCTTCCTCCGTGGGACTTCAATGCTTCCTTGCGTTCATCTCTATGAACATGTGCAACTTGTCCAATGAATTGCCCCAAGTGGTTGTATTTAAAACTCCAGAACACTGTTGTAAATTAGTCATTACCATTTCTTTGAAGAGATTTTTGTAAATTCTGATATAGGACTATGCTCATTGATTCATATATATTCCCGAAAGTTTCTTTTGCAGAGATGGAAATAAGTATTTGTGATATTGTTAGGTTCCATTTTTGGAATCATTAACACACACGTGGATTTTTTGCAATTAGAAACATTGTACATTGTATTCTTGAGATAGGTTCTATGACAATATCCAGAAGTTGAAATGATTTAATATATAGACCAAGTCCAGGACATAGTTCAGTGGATGCGATAAAGCGTGTGCTAGAAACCCTTTCATGTACATGACCATGGACAAGAAATAATATGCAAGCAACAATATCTAATATATTTGCTGTTGCTTCTAGATTGCAAGTAGTTACACTCTTTCCTGAAATTGTAGTTCTTAGTGGCTGAGCCTTATGTAATCCGAAGAGTGGCAGAGGTGAGCTTATTGGGTCACATAATTATTATTTATAAGCACCTAGGACATGTCAATAAGTTAACATGGCAGATTTATTACACTAATATGTCTTGGCCATGTATAATTCTGTGCACGATGATGGTCATGATGCTTGCTGACTCCTTTGATCAAAACTATCTTAGTATGTATAGTGCCAAATACAGAGCATGGATGTTGATTCTCAAAACACAATTTTTGGTGTACTTCCATGAGTACATCAAGAATGAAGCTGAAGACAACATCCATGAGAACCGCATAAGCTTATCATGAATACTGAGATAATTACTTGTGTTGTTGCTTGATGCATATAATTGTAAGTTATAGCATTTCTTAAAGCTCATTCATATTATATGTTGATTTGTAGTATTCTTACTGCTATCAAATTGTTTTTCTATGCATGTGATTTCTCACGTCTGATTGTAAATCCGTCAAAACGTGCGTTGCACGTGCAAGCTTACTAGTACTGTAAATAGGTGAGAACCAATTAAGGAGGACATATGAGACTATTCAAAACCAAATATCCCCACCCATTAATAAGGCAGGGTGGGAATTCTATTTTTGTTGCATGCTGATGGTGCACGTGCACTGTTGAAGCAGGCCCAACAGCTAGAGGGCATGCCAAGTCGCAATCCTGTTTAATTACCTGTTTCAAATCATAGAAATATAATACAACTTGTGTCTGGTCACCAAAATTAGTTGTCTCAGTTGGTTGTTACGCTACATCACCCTTGTAAGAGGAGGTCTTGGTTTTGAATTGGATGCAGACACTAGTAGAAAAACACCTAATAGTCCCGGTTCGTACGGGCCTTTAGTCCCAGTTCATGAACCGGGACTAATAGGTCGTTACTAATACCTCCACCCATTAGTCCCGGTTCAAACACGAACCGGGACCAATGTGCCTCCACGTGGCCCTGTGCGCCGAGCCCAGTCAGGGGGCCTTTGGTCCTGGTTGGTGGCTCCAACCGGGACCAAAAGGCATCCACGCGTTAGCATTCCAGTGGCTGGGGTTTTTGTTATTTTTTTTTTGAAAGGAGGGGAGGGGGTTTGGGGGTTTTGGGAGGTTAATTTAGGTGTTTCATATATTGTGTTAGCTAGCTAATTAATAGAGAGAAGTGTCCTCTCTTATGTCCGTGCTTGGTCGACGCTACGTACTATATATACATAAGTGATCGAGAGAACCATTCAGTACAGAAGTTCGTCATGCATACCGAGAGAAGTGATCGATCGACCTCTCCTTCTCCGAGAGATTGGTCGAACAACAAGTTTTTGTATATCATGTATCTGACGCTACTGGCTACATACATGTACAATATGTATAAGATCTCTTAATTACAATCCCCTAGCAATTGAAATCAATTTCCACATGGTATTCTCCGGCTTTATTGATGATGTGGTCAAGAAAGAATCCCGCCAATTCCTATTGAATTCCTTTCATGCGATCTGGTTCTAGGAGTTCATTCCGCATCTGCCACGTCTAATTTGAAGAAGGGGGTTAATTAATACATATATATGAATGAAACTCAACAGAAATGATGGTGTAATAAAATGAAATTGTGAATATTATTGCTTACGCACTTCATATTGTCTTTGAGAGTAGCCCCACTTGTTTTTCAAAGTCGCGTTGTGGATGAACTCGCATACGTAGTATCCACAGAAATCATTCCCTTCTTCCTGCCACAAGCACTTTACGAGAAATAGAGGTCAATCAAACTGATAATGAAGCATTATAAATGGCATTGATGAAAGTATAGCTATAGAATCAACGGGAGATGCGCGCAACTCGCTAGCCAGTAGTACTTACTTTCGGGTATGTATATGGCAGCTTCTTCGGCAGTCCCGGAGCTTGTGCGGTGAACTGTTTCCAAACCCTACAAGACAAAGAAAATAATTATTATTACTTGAGATATCAGGAAATGAACAAAAAGTTGCCGATATGGTGCGATAATGATCGATTGAACTTACCTGCTGAGCATTTCAGTCATGTCCGCATAGGATTTGCGATCTTTCCGTCTTGAGTCTAAGACGGTTACTAGTCCACGCTCAAGATTAATCCCCAGAAGAATATAGTGGTACCTGCACACGCATGCATAACTCATCAACTACATTACTATAACCCCGCACGAGTAATAAGGGAAACCGAATATGCACACGACAGTAACACTCACTTGCCGTTGTAAGGAAAGAGTATGGTATCTTTGTTTTGATTTTTGATCAACGATTGTAGCACGTTGTCCTCGGCCTCTTTGATGTCCTTTCTAACAAAAAATTCATCTATGATATTTGTGTTAATGAACCCAATATCATAAATTTTTTATTTTTTGCACTCGGCGATCTTCAATCTGCATAATATATTGAGGATAATTAATTATAAATACATGAAATGAAAGAGCCGAGCTATATATAGACTTAATGACAGAAATAATACTTACAGACAGTAGCAAAAGACCATTAGTTTATCGAGGGCCTTTTGATTGAAGAACGTGAAAAACTCATCAAATGGAACAGTCAACAGATCATTTGCAACGAGATCGTGCTCCTCTTTAATATGCAGATACAAAGCATTCGTAGCCTCAGATTCTCTGCAGGTTTCCATGTATCAATTATGGAATCTTCGCATCATTGTTGTCAGAGATTTTTCATCTTTGACGAGAGGCTTCCCGTACTCGTATCTGTGTTCATCCACCTCCAAGAAATCAGGAAGTGCATCGTCAGGCAGGTAATCTTCAAGATTGCAATAACCGGCCACCGTCCACGGAGCATTAGACACATTGAGCGGGGGCACGATTGCTGTGCTTGTTCGCCGACCTGGGCAATTTTTTCCCCTTTGCTCGTTCTTTTGACCTTTTAGCACTGACAGTAGTTCCTGGCCGCTGGGCTTGGAGATATGTCTGTTCAGTAATGCGCTCATAGTTGGTTCTCGACGGATACTTTGGTGGTTTCCTCAGGGCATCGATAGTGCGCTTTGCTTTCACCGGATCTACCTTCTCCTCCGGAGGTGGATGTCTCTTTGCTTTCACCCCTTCAAAGAACTCCTTCACGTGCGTCTGCACAATCGTATCATTTTCCTCCTCGGACCTCTCGTACGGTAACTTCTCTAGAGGCTTGAGAGATGGACCGTATTTGTATTGCCTCCCGCCTCTGGTTGTGCTGCTAGACGCCGGAGCAGACGGAGCGGCTGCGGCGTCTGTCTTCTTTCGTGCTTGCTTATGAGGCAGAGGAGAAGGAGTATGACGCGCCGGAGCAGCCGGGGCGGCGGCGGGTCTCTTCCGCCCTTGCTGGCGAGGCGGAGAAGGAGGAGGCTGCTGGCTGCTCGGGAGCGCCGGCGCAGGCGGAGAAGGAGGCGGAGTGCCGCCATGCGCCGGAGAAGGAGGCAAAGTGCCGCCACGCGTCGGAGAAGGAGACGGAGTGCCGCCATGCATGCCCTGATCGTCACTCGCCGGAGGAGGAGGCGGTGGAGGAGGCGGAGTGCCCTGACTCACCGGAGGAGGAGGAGGAGGCGGAGGCGTCCAGTTCAGAAGGTTGATGAGCTCCTTCCGCCATAGGCATGGAGTCTTCAGAGCACAACCCAGCCTAGTCTCCCCTTCACCGGTAGGATGCTCAAGCGGGAGGTCCTCAAATCCCTCCGTTATTTCATTCACCATCACTTTAGCATATCCTTCTGGAATCGGCTGGCAGTGATAAGTTGTGCCGGGTCCACTAGGATAAACTTGGCCAACAGCCGCCTTGACCTTCAAATTCATCCATCGCGCCATAATGTGGCAATTTTGAGACTCCGTGATACCATCTACGGGATAGCTGGCAGGAGCCGTCAAGACATGCTCCGGCTGAAGCAGCTCGGTGGAAGCCACGCTGCTTCTCCGCTGAGATGGCGGGGTAGCTTCGGGGGAAGCTTCGGCAGGTCGTTTGCTATGATCTGCTGCTTCACGTTCCTCTTCTCGATCCTCTAGCCCCATTACCCTTTCGTGCAGCGCCTGCAGTTGGTCCTGCTCCAGTTTCTTCCTCCTCTCATGGGTTTTGTAACCCCCTGCGTCCAGAAAACCAACCTTCCACGGAATGGAGCCTGGCGTGCCTCGTGTCCGTCCAGGGTGCTCAGGATTCCCAAGGGCCATTCTGAGCTCATCCTTCTCCCTGTTTGGAAGGAACGTCCCTCGTTGTGCTGCATCGATATAGTGTCGAAGGTTCTTGACTGGTATTTCCAGTTGCTCGGACGTCCACTAGCACAACCCTGTTACAGGGTCCAAGGTTCCGCCAGCCCCGAAGAACCAAGTCCAGCAACGGTCTGGCCAGTACATAGTCTCTGGTTCGATCCCTTTTTCAAGCAGATCATGCTCAGCCTTGGACCACTTAGGTCGGGCTTTGAGGTAGCCACCTGACCCCGTGCGATGGTGAAGCTTCTTCTTCGCAACATTTTTCTTGTTTGTCTCCGACATCTTCTTACTCTTTTCTGATGTCTTGTGGGCCACAAATGTGGGCCAGTGATCTTTGATGTTCTTATATTTACCGATGAATTCTGGTGTCTTTGTTTTCGACAAACTGGTTCAGCTCTTTCCTCCACCTCCTCATTAGGGTTGCCATCTTCTTAAGAGCACAAGACTTGATTAATTGCTCTTTAACTGGCTTCTCCGGATCCTCCTCTGGCGATAGGGTGAAATTTGCCTTCAGCTCAGTCCAAAGATAGTCTTTCTGCATATCATTGACATAAGACACCTTAGGGTCTTCCTCCTTAGGCTTATACCATTGCTGGATGCTGATCGGGATCTTCTCCCTAACAAGAACCCCGCACTGAGCAGAAAATGCCTTCCTTGTCCGGATGGGTTCAATCGGTTCGCCATCGGGCGCGATTTCTATGATCTCAAACTTTTCATCTGAGCTCAACTTTTTCTTCGGGCCTCGTCTCCGTACCGAAGTTGTGCTCGATCCGGAGGGCTAGAAATTTTAAGGAAGAAAGACGAGAGTAATTAATATGTGTACATATACCAAAACAATGGAAGCATCAATTAACTAGTCAGCACGGGCTTAACTAATATATATATACCTGGCCGGGCTCGGTTCGGTCACCGGAGCAGTCAGCACAGACTCCTTCTTGTACCTTCATTGTGTCACCGGAGCCATCATGAACATAGTCCTCTTCTTGTACCGGCATTAATGGGCCGAAGCCATCATGAACATAGCCCTCTTCTTCACCCAGTTCTTCCAGCTGACCAACGGTGTCGAGGAGAAATGACGCAACTTCATCCCTTCCATTTGCGATTATGTCCCCCAATATCGCTTCTGTTTCTTCATCTCGGGAGTGCTCCATAGTTTCTGCAAATATTTACAACATGTCAATTATTATTCAAACATGGTACAGATGGATATATATATATATATATATATATATATATATATATATATATATATATATATATATATATATTAGTGGCAAACGTAGAACTAGCTAGCTAATCACAATAAGGAATCATGTTAGTGGCCTCGACGCTGCTTCTGTAGGGTTTGGGGTCGCCTCGACACAACAACGCTTCAAGGGTTTGGGGTGGCCTCGACGACAATGCTCTTTTAACTTGGTAAATTTGGGTGGCCTCAAGAGAGTTAATTTGTTGTATAGGGGCGCGGCGGGAGTGGGTAGGAGACCAACATCGTTTTCTCTCTAGGGTTTGGGTGTCCTCGAGAGTTTTGGTCGAGCGAGAGGGCCGAGGGGAGGTGCTGCCGTTGTATAAGTTATCACGGTCGAGAGGGGGTATATATATCGACCGCCCCTCATGTCGAAGTTATCTCGAGGGGGTTATATCGACAACGACGCGACAACGACGAGAAAGGAAAATAATTAAGGAAAAGGAAGAAAAGAGGAAGAAGGAAGAAGGAAGAAGAAGAAGGGAAAAAAGAGGAGAAGAAGAAAGGAATAGAGGAGAAGAAGAAAAAATAGAATTTTTTCTATTTTTAATTCTATTTTTTCTTCTTCTCCTCTATTCCTTTCTTCTTCTCCTCTTCTTTTTCTTCTTTTTTCCTCTTCTTATTTATTTCTCCTCTTCTTCCTCTCCTCTTCTTCCTCTTTTCTTCCTTTTCCTTATTTTACTTTCTCCTCTACACTAACCTAAAATGCACTAACCTAAAATCGATATCTACTAACAACCTAAATAAAAAATTAATACATATATGAAAAAACATATATAAACAAAAAAATGCTATGAACATTATATTCATACATACATATATATATAGCCACATCCATTCATCATATATATATATAGCTACCACATACATATATACATTATATATATGAAAAAAATGCAATGAAAAAAAATACACTTATGAAAAAAATACCATGAACATGTACACACATATATATACACATACAAACACATATACACAAAAAAATGCAAAAAAATTACTATGGAAATTGCAGGGGCGGCGGGGCGGCGCGCGGCGGCCGCGCAGGGCAGGGGCGGCGGCGCGGCGGCCGCGCAGGGACAGGGGCGGCGCGCGGTGGCCGCGCAGGGGCGCGGGACGGGAGGGGCGCAGGAGCAGGCTGTGCTCACAGGGGGCGGCGGCGACGGCTCAGGCGAGCAGCCTGACGGCGTCGGTGGCGGCGGCGACGGCAAGGTGGAGCAGTGGCGTCGGGCGGCGATGGCGACGAGGAGGAGCAGGGGGCGTCGGGGGAGAAGTGGGCGATTTGACCGGAAACTGCTAAGTGTTGCTTATATAGGAAACCCTTTAGTCCCGATTGGTGGCACCAACCGGGACTAATGCACCCTTTAGTCCCGGTTGGTGCCACCAACCGGGACCAAAATCGTCTTTTTCGGCAGTCCAAAGGGCGGGAACCGGCGGCCTTTGGTACCGGTTGGTTGCACCAACCGGGACTAATGCCTCCCCCTTTAGTCCTGGTTGGTGCCATCAACCGGGACCAAAGGCCCCTGTGCTGCCCGCCTCGGGGCCAAAGTTTAGTCCCACCTCGCTAGTTGAGAGGGGCGCGCAGTGGTTTAGAAGCCCCACTGCCGCACCCCTCTCGAGCTCCTCTCCACCGCAGGCTTTCGGGCCTACTTGCTATTGTTTTGCCTGACGGGCCTTCTGGGCCTACTGCGGGCCTGAATCCTGGCCCATAGTAGGGTTTCATGTCGTATTCAGGCCGTGGGGACCCAGTAGGAGGCATTTTTTTTGGTTTTTTGTTTTCTTTACTTATTGTTACTATATTTATTTTTTCCCAGTTTTTTTGTTTTGTTTTTTGCATTTTTTTTGTTTTTTGCTTTATTTTTTAATTGTTTTTACTTTTAGTTTTAGGAAAATTATAAACTTTCTGTTAGTGCCATTAGTTTTCAAATTTGAAAACACTTTTTTTGTTTTTTTTGTTTTCTTTCTTGCTTTATTTATTTTATTTTGTTTCTACTTACAACAAAATACTTATTGTTGTTTTTTTGTTTTATTTTCTGCATTATTTATTTTCTTTTGTTTTTTTCTTATAGTTTTAGGAAAATTATAAACTTTGTGTTAGTGCCATTAGTTTTCAAATTTGAAAGCACTTTTTTGTTTTTTTCTTTCTTGTTTTATTTATTTTATTTTGTTTCTACTTACAACAAAATACTTATTGTTGCGATTTTTAATTATTACACGGGCCGAACCATAAGACATTAAAGCATTACAAATGAACTCTGAAAAAGTTGAAAGTTGGCATGATATCATAAATTGACCCACATAGCATGTGCATGTACAAAACCGACAATGGTATCATACTCGTCAGTTACAAAGTTGGCATGGGAGTCAGTGTACCCAAGATTTTTCAGATCCACTGTTGTCATTCCGTGGGTCTACCTGTACCCCGCCTCCTAACAGATTGACCCATTTGCACTTAAACAAAGGGACCTTAAAATCATGTCCGTAGTCAAGTTCCCATATGTCCACTATGTAACCATAATATGTGTCATTTCCCCTCTCGGTTGTTGCATCAAAGCGGACACCGCTGTTTTGGTTGGTGCTCTTTTGATCTTGGTCAATCATGTAAAATGTATTCCCGTTTATCTGGTATCCTTTCCAAATCAATACAGTCAAAGATGGTCCCCTGGACAACAAGTACAGCTCATCACAAACAGTATTGTCACCTCTGATACGTGCTTCCAACCAACTGCTGAAAGTCCTGATGTGTTCACATGTAATCCAGTCGTCACACTGCTCCGGGTGTTTGGAGCGCAGACTGTTCTTGTGTTCATCGACATACGGGGTCACCAAGGTAGAGTTCTTTAGAACTGTGTAGTGTGCTTGAGACCAAGAATATCCGTCCCTGCATATTATTGAGTCCCTTCCAAGCGTGCCTTTTCCAGTCAGTCTCCCCTCATACCGCGATTTAGGGAGACCTATCTTCTTAAGGCCAGGAATGAAGTCAACACAAAACCCGATGACATCCTCTGTTTGATGGCCCATGGAGATGCTTCCTTCTGGCCTAGCGCGGCTACGGACATATTTCTTTAGGACTCCCATGAACCTCTGAAAGGGGTACATATTGTGTAGAAATACGGGGCCCAGAATGACAATCTCGTCAACTAGATGAACTAGGACGTGCGTCATGATATTGAAGAAGGATGGTGGGAACACCAGCTCGAAACTGACAAGACATTGCACCACATCACTCCTTAGCCTTGGTATGATTTCTGGATCGATCACCTTCTGAGAGATTGCATTGAGGAATGCACATAGCTTCACAATGGCTAAACGGACGTTTTCCGGTAGAAGCCCCCTCAATGCAACCGGAAGCAGTTGCGTCATAATCACGTGGCAGTCATGAGACTTTAGGTTCTGAAACTTTTTCTCTGCCATATTTATTATTCCTTTTATATTAGATGAGAAGCCAGTCGGGACCTTCATACTAAGCAGGCATTCAAAGAAGATTTCCTTCTCTTCTTTGGTAAGAGCATAGCTGGCAGGACCTTCATACTGCTTTGGAGGCATGCCATCTTTTTCGTGCAAACGTTGTAGGTCCTCCCGTGCCTCAGCGGTATCTTTTGTCTTCCCATACACGCCCAAGAAGCCTAGCAGGTTCACGCAAAGGTTCTTCGTCACGTGCATCACGTTGATCAAAGAGCGGACCTCTAGGTCTTTCCAGTAGGATAGGTCCCAAAATATAGATTTCTTCTTCCACATGGGTGCGTGTCCCCCAGCGTCACTCGAAACAGCTAGTCCGCCGGGACCCTTTCCAAAGATTACGTGTAAATTATTGACCATAGCAAGTACGTGATCACCGGTACGCATGGCGGGCTTCTTCCGGTGATCTGCCTTGTCTTTGAAATGCTTGCCTTTCTTTCGACATTGATGGTTGGTCGGAAGAAATGGGCGATCGCCCACGTACACATTCTTCCTGCAGCTTGTCAGGTATATATTATCGGTGTCAAGTAAACAGTGCGTGCATGCATGGTATCCCTTGTTTGTCTGTCCTAAAAGGTTACTGAGAGTGGGCCAATCATTGATGGTCACGAACAGCAACGCCTTTAGGTTAAATTCCTCCTGTTTGTGCTCATCCCACGTACGTATACCGTTTCCATTCCACATCTGTTAAAGTTCTTCAACTAATGGCTTTAGGTACACATCAATGTCGTTGCCGGGTTGCTTAGGGCCTTGGATGAGAACTGGCATCATAATGAACTTCCGCTTCATGCACATCCAAGGAGGAAGGTTATACATACATAGAGTCACGGGCCAGGTGCTGTGATTGCTGCTCTGCTCCCCGAAAGGATTAATGCCATCCGCGCTTAAAGCAAACCATACGTTCCTTGGCTCACTTGCAAACTCATTCCAGTACTTTCTCTCGATTTTTCTCCACTGCGACCCGTCAGCGGGTGCTCTCAACTTCCCCTCTTTCTTACGGTCCTCACTGTGCCATCGCATCAACTTGGCATGCTCTCTGTTTCTGAAAAGACGTTTCAACCGTGGTATTATAGGAGCATACCACATCACCTTCGCAGGAACCCTCTTCCTGGGGGGCTCACCGTCAACATCACCAGGGTCATCTCGTCTGATCTTATACCGTAATGCACCGCATACCGGGCATGCGTTCAGATCCTTGTACGCACCGCGGGAGAGGATGCAGTCATTAGGGCATGCATGTATCTTCTGCACCTCCAATCCTAGAGGGCATACGACCTTCTTTGCTGCGTATGTACTGTCGGGCAATTCGTTATCCTTTGGAAGCTTCTTCTTCAATATTTTCAGTAGCTTCTCAAATCCTTTGTCAGGCACAGCATTCTCTGCCTTCCATTGCAGCAATTCCAGTACGGTACCGAGCTTTGTGTTGCCATCTTCGCAATTGGGGTACAACCCTTTTTTGTGGTCCTCTAACATGCGATCGAACTTCAGCTTCTCCTTTTGACTTTCGCATTGCGTCCTTGCATCGACAATGACCCGGCGGAGATCATCATCATCAGGCACATCGTCTGGTTCCTCTTGATCTTCAGCAGCTTCTTCCGTTGCAGCATCATCGTGCACATCGTCTGGTTCCTCTTGATGTTCAGTAGCATCACCATATTCAGGGGGCACATAGTTGTCATCGTACTCTTCTTCTTCGCCGTCTTCCATCATAACCCCTATTTCTCCGTACCTCGTCCAAACATTATAGTGTGGCATGAAACCCTTGTAAAGCAGGTGGGTGTGGAGGATTTTCCTATCAGAGTAAGACTTCGTATTCCCACATATAGGGCATGGACAACACATAAAACCATTCTGCTTGTTTGCCTCAGCCACTTCGAGAAAATCATGCACGCCCTTATCTATTCGGAGGTGTGTCTTGAACCGTATATCCATTGCCGGTTCATCTGCGTGTATTATATATAATTAAGTGTGTCAAAAATCAATACAGAACATCATGAATAGATAATTAAGTGACCAAATTAATAGAAGTTCATCATCACATTAAAACCAAAGTGCATACATATTTTTCATCTAACAACATAAAGCTCTGCAGAGCATCTAAATTAATTAAACCATACACTGACACTATGTAAAATATTTCAATGCAAAAACAAATGCGATCATAATCGCAACCAATGTAACAACTGATCCAACGGCATAATGATACCAAGCCTCGGTATGAATGGCATATTTTTTAATCTTTCTAATCTTCAAGCGCATTGCATCCATCTTGATCTTGTGATCATCGACGACATCCGCAACATGCAACTCCAATATCATCTTCTCCTCCTCAATTTTTCTAATTTTTTCCTTCAACAAATTGTTTTCTTCTTCAACTAAATTTAACCTCTCGACAATAGGGTCGGTTGGAATTTCCGGTTCAACAACCTCCTAGATAAATAAAATCAATGTCACGTTGGTCGGCATAATTGTCATAAACAATAAATGAACCAATAGTTATGAAAAGATAATATATACCACATTCGAATCATAGACAGGACGAGGGCCGACGGGGGCGGATACCAAAACTATCGCACTATATAAGATGCAATAATAAAAGTAAGAAAATTATACAAGTATCTGTATAAATATACAAGTAAGAATTTTTTTTCCTTTCAGAAAGAAGATAAGAACAAGAGGCTCACCACGGTGGTGCCAGCGACGAGATCGGCGCGGGCGATCGACGGCGGTGAAGACGGGGACGAGACGTGACGGACCGCTAAACCTAGATAAATATTGAGGAAAATGGAGCTTGAGAGGAGAAAGCTTAAGTAGTGTGGCTCGGGCATTCCATCGAACACCTCGTGTGCATAGGAGGTCAGCTAGAGCACCACAAAGCTCTCCCCTCGCCGGCCACGAAAAACAGAGCACTGGGAGTGCTCTGCTCGCGGGGTAGATATAGGCAACTAATTGGTCCCGGTTCATGCCACGAACCGGGACTAAAGGGCAGCCTTTGGTCCCGGTTCAAGCCACCAACCGGGACCAATGGTGGTGGGCCAGGAGCGATGCATATTGTCCCGGTTCGTCCCACCAACCGGAACCAATAGGTCCAGCCGAACCGGGACCAATGGCCCACGTGGCCCGGCCGGCCCCCGGGGCTCACGAACCGGGTCCAATGCCCCATTGGTCCCGGTTCTGGATTGAACCGGGACTAATGGGCTGACCCGGCCTGGACCATCGCCCCCTTTTCTACTAGTGAGATTAACTCAGCTTAAGCTCATATGAACTCGGACGAACAAAAAAAATTTGAAAAAATAATAATTCTAACACGTTTTTGTGGCAACATTTGACACATGTTTCTAATGAATTGCATCCTAAAATGATATTCGCGGTAACCGTGAAAAAAACTGCACTTCAAAATTAACTTTTTTGGAACATTGATTTTGTCTTTGGCCACAACTTCTACAAATGTCATTTCATGAGGAACTTTGCAAGCACTGAAAATATTTTTCAAAGTTTGTCACAAATAAATCCAGATTTTTTTTGGATTTTTACTGTTAACCTGAGCTCATCTGATCTTGATCTGAGAAGGGCATCACTTTCGTTTCGAATCCCCCTTCTCCCCGTAAGTTTTACCACTTCGGTGGGGCACCAACCGGAGATCCAGGCGGGCCGTAGAGAGTACGATGAGGCCCAGCCGGTTGTGGGGCACATGCGGAGCATGCTTACGTGGGGCACTCTGGACGTTGCCTGTTTTTTCGAGCGAAACATAGGGAGGCGACATATTTTCTAGCGGATGTATGCACAAAATTTTAGTACCACCGCGATAGAAAAAAATCTGAAACGGTTTCCTTTTTGTTTCGGCGGTGGACGAACCATAAAATCGGCGAAACACACCTCCCTTTATTAGTAGGTTATATAGATATCACCTTAAATATAAACTAAATTAAAGATAAAAAAAGTGTCATGTCCATTCTCTTTAGCATAAATTTCGACGAGTATAGAAATATACTCCCTCCGTTCCAAAATAGATGACTCAACTTTGTACTAAAGGGAGTATTTTACAATGCCATAATTAAATAATATTGTTTATGAAAATATAAAGAAAATTGCGAACACCTGAGACAAAACAAAGAGGATGCCCTCTTAAGTGCTAGTTTTATCAAAAGTAGATCGACTTTGTTGTGATTATCACACTGCAGCGAACTTAGTTATAAATTGTCAATTTCCTCCAAAATCAATAGAGCGCGGTAGGCAGCAGAAAATATTTCCTAGCCCCTGGCCTGGGTCCTAGGTGTTCGGTCTTCGTCAGATTCTCTGGCTCCATGTCCACCACGAAGACATTGGAACACATTGGGTGTAAATACCTGGGTCCTTTGATGTATTTTTTCTCCATCAGATCCTTTGTGTCGATGTCCACCACGGAAATGTTGCCGTAGGAACGCAGTGGGTGTGAGTACCTGGGCAGCGATATCGGTTCAACGGACACTGCTGCGAGGTCCGCCGTCACAGCGATACTCCTCATGTCCGGACTGAACACTGGGCGGTGTATGTGACCGTCACTGTTCATCACCCTGATCACCACCATTGGGTCCTGCAGATTCACTAGGAACACGGAGAAGTGCCCCGGGTCCAGGCTGTTATCCACCTTGGCGGCGTCGTAGGGCTTGTCGCACGTCGACGAGAAGACTATCCAGTCCCCTTGCGGGGACCACATGCAGTGCGTGTCTGTCCATGGCCCCATCGTCAACCGCGTCATTGTGCCTTCTCCATATTCCCCACACGATGCGTCCTCCATTATGTACAGGTTCTTGTGCTTCTTCTTGCCCCCATCTCTTGTCGACCGGAAGACTAATTTGTTTCCCTGCGGTTTGCTCGACGGGAACGCGTTGTTGAACTCTCCGTTAGTTAACCTGCTGACTTTTAGATACCTCGGTTGAGCAGAGGCGTTCATGATACAGTAGATCTCCAGTGGCATGTCGATGTCGGTGCTGAAGGATGTGCCGACGCAGATGTACAGGGTGTCATTCATAGGGTTCTGGTTCCACACAGCGGCTAAAATGCTATTCAGGCCCCTTTTCTTGTATATGAGGCGCAACCCTTGGCTATCGGCGACACACACCTCATTGAATTCATTGTTGATGAATGCAAGCGTGTATCGGCCGGGGGAGATGACAGACAAACAATGCAAGCCGACGTCATTCACCGGAGACTCCGGCTGAAACAAATTCCGATGGGTGCGGTCTCCATGTTGCAGTTGATCACTCACGCAGCGATGGTATCCAATGAGGCCCCCACCGTCCAGCACGAAGGGGTTGTAGTGGTCGCATTTTGGCCTCATCGCTTGGGTGATGCACACCGGCGGCAGCTCGGCCGTACTCGTGTCGAAAATCTCGATGTGCCGGTACTGCACATCCACGCTGGCATCGCCAATCAGGGGCTCCTGGCGGATGGTTGCCACCGCCACCTTAGTGTCGCTGATGGCAGCCGGAGTCACCGCGTCCAACCCATGTGGAGTCACCAGCATGGTCTCCTTGGTGCTGATGTTGTACCGGAAGACGGCCCAAGATGTTTCACCCATGCCCTCGGAGAATTTTTTGACGCCTCGATGGAAGAAAATGATGTTGTCGCTACCCCAGGATGGCCATCCACCGTCCCTGATGATTAGGCTGCGCCCAAGGCCACGACACTCCTCCCTATCCACGTTCATCACGCAGATGTCAGTCTCCAGTTTCTCGACCTCGCCATCCCATCTATTCCATCGAAATGACGCCACTGCCACCTTCTTCCCCGATGGGGACACGGCTGGGCTCAAATCAAACATCCCTGCACATGTGGAGCGTATATGGTGCAAGTAGGTAATTAATGGGAATGCCAAGGGCTAGCTCATGGATCAATCAACGCATGAAGCATATACTGTACTATATATACCTCGTGGGGTGAGCCGCTCCGTCTTGCCTGTTCTAAGATTAGTTTTGTACACAGCCGTCCCAGGGCTGTGGCGTTTATGTACCGGCTCCTTTGTGGAGACATAGATGAGAGAGTGGTCGATGGTTCGAGACCCCATACTGTAGCCGCCGCCAATGGAACAACTGTTCTCAAGGCGAATGCCACTGAAGTCGGCAGTACCGAAGATGTCGGCAAGGGAAAAGATCTTGACTTTGCCGTCGGCATTGAAGCGCAAGGCGATGTACAATGTCTCTAGGTCGTCGTCTCTCTCGGAGACAAAGAAGATGCCAGAAACATGGCCGGCATCGATGTCCGCATCAGTGGCCTCGCTCTCGCTTGCCACCTTGGGGTTCTTGAGAAGGGTCTTCAGTGCCGCAGGAGGGATGGGACAGCCATTGTAGTTGTAGGACACACCATCTGTGAGGAGGAGCTCGTCTTCGGTGGACAAAGGCGACAAGGAGCAGGAGAAGATGTCCAATGGCACCGGGGACCTGGCGGTAGAAAATGATATTCTGCATCGGTGCTCTGCCATCCAGTAATGTAACAAGAAATTAGTACTTACGATGACCAATTGATTTAATTAGATGATGCACTAATATTGAAAAGGTCCCCTGCACCAACTCAAAAATAAGGTCCCCTGCAAATATAAAGAAAAACTAATATTCTAAGGGTATTTACCCAAGTTCATGTTTTGCTTCAAGGCATTCATGCTTGCTTCGGAAGTTGGCGACCTGCAACAGTAAACTAAAAACCTTCAGTTCTTGTTTACATGGGCTCTTGTCAGTTTTGTATAAACTAATAGTAAATGTGTATATTAGGTAGTATATTAGTTGTACACGTATATTAGGTAGGATATTATTTAAATCTTAATTATGTGATTATTATTGATGTAGATTTTTGATATGAACCTATTTGCATAGGTATGATATTATTTATGCATTAATCATATGATGTTGTTGATGTTGATATTTGGTATGATAGTAATTACACGCTTAACGTGTTGAGCGCTCACCATATTGTAGCAATCTAGACCGTTGGATTGACATGGTTTAATAGTCAAGAATAGTTGGATCTGTCCCTTGGGTGCTTTTATATTGGTAACAACAACATTTCATTTTCTAAACGTGCTGAAACCATATTTCCTTGAATACAGGTGGTCGCAACATGCATGAAGCAGTTCCCTACTTTTTTATTTATTAAATATACATGCAGAAGAGCTTGGCCAATTATTTTGACATGTCTCTACCATGCATAAAGTGGGAACCTGTTACAATAATATGTAGAAATATATATTAATCCTTCAAAAACAATCAACGATTTTATACACTGGGTTAGGATAATGTTCCCGTGACTTAACAAATCCACCGTGTGCAGTAGCATTTATCATGCTTGGAAAGTTAGTCATTAATTGGACCCAATGAGATGAATTGTGGTCATGCCATGTAAATTTGGCCTACAACCAATACAAACATATATTACCTATCTTGGAGGCAGACTTTCTACAATATCAAAATTATTCAGTTTATCAACAATCTTGGGGGAAAGTTGTGAATGTTCTACATGACAGATTCACCCTCTACCTAGGCTGTCCATGTTTGTATTGAGATCAGTGCATATAAATTCCTCTTTTCTGTTTCTTCCAAAAGGAAAAACATTTGAAATCAAAATGCTGCATGTCAACTCCACATGAGTACTACAATGTCCATAAATGTTTTCTGGTTTTTTGGGTGCTTCAAAAATGTCAAATATTATATTAAATTATTTAAATATAGATATTTTTGTGGCACAACAAAATGTGACATTTTCTCCACAATGTTATATTTATGTGTTGTTGACTTGCAAAGTTTCAACTTCAAATGTTGTCTAGCATGGTAGAAACAAAAGAGTGAAGTTTCAATAGTGAGAGAGCACACATCTTGATGTAAAGCTCAATGGTCCAGATAGAAGATGTAGCTACATGGGAGTATATAAAATCCACGCTCAATCTCGGCTATATA
>NC_041391.1:41836097-41844393 GCF_002162155.2 Triticum dicoccoides | reverse complement strand
CATATGTTCTTCGGCTGTGTGTGTGCCAGAAGCAAAAAAAAGAAAGAAAGAATGGGGTTGATGAAAGATGAGCTCACAGGTGGACCCCATTTTCTATTAAAAATGGAAGTTAAGATTATTGGCGAGTACACATTTCATCCTGATTTATTGGTCCCCGTGGGTTACAAGTTAACCATAGATTTGACTAAAACATTAAGTTGTATCATATAAAACATATATTGTTGAATTTGTATTGGAATGAAGTTTGCAATAATATTATTCTTGTGTTATCTACGTTATATTTTGCTAGTTAAATCTAAGGTCAAAGTTTGACCCAGAAAGAGGGGGCCTAATAAACCCGGATGGAGGTAGTACCGAGAGTAGCACCTCTCAATACATATTATAATTTTTAGTTGAGGCTCCCATAAGTAACTTTGTGGAGTTAAATAGTGATGATGGGATAGAGATGCTCTAACGAAGAGCTACTTTGACCTTTTGTGGCAAGATTGAAACTATGGGGCGATTTTTAGCTACCTATGTGCCACTCACTATTTTTTATGGCGTCTAGATAATTGTTTGTGCATTGCAACAGCGGAACACATAAGTTGTATACAACCATGGTGATTTACAACTCATTTTATTGTTAATTTGACTAATAGGAAAAATAAAGCAATTGAATTGTTACCAAATACCAAAGAAAAATGGACGAGAAGGACAACAAAGTGGACGCCCAAGGCGTTTTGGAGCTGGTCAAGAGAAGAGTGATAGAGGAGATGAATGCAGAACTAGTTAAGCCTTTCACGAAGGAGGAAGTAAGTAATGCATTATTCCAAATTGGTCCTCTAAAGGCATCGGGTCCGGAAGGTTTCCCAGCCGATTTACTAGAGAAATTGGGAGGTTATGAAGGACGATGTGATCAATAGTATCCTCAGTTTCTTTGATAATTGTATACTACCTGAAGGAATTAATGACACAGTGATTGTTCTTATCAAAAGGGTAATGACCCACAGATGTTGAAAGGCTACCGACCAATCAGCCTCTGCAATGTGTTGTATAAGGTGATTTCTAAATGTCTTGTTAATAGGTTGCGTCCCTTATTGGATGAGCTCATATCAGAAACACAGAGTGCCTTCATCCCGGGTAGATTGATCACGGATAATGCCACCATCGGCTTTGAATGTTTTCACAAGATACAACACAACAAGAATCAGCACAATACCCATTGCGCATATAAACTAGACCTGGCAAAAGCTTACGATAGGGTCGACTGGGATTTTCTTAAGGATGTGCTGCTAAAAACGGGGTTCTCGAGGAAGTGGACAGATTGGATTATGCAGTGCGTGTGCTCAGTTTGTTACTCAGTCAGATGTAATGGTGATTTGTTGGAACCGTTTGTCCCGTCGAGAGGTCTATGACAAGGAGACCCGCTTAGCCCTTACCTTTTCCTGTTTGTGGCATATATCCTTGTGAGCCTCATGAAGAAGGAGATAGATGAAGGGAACTTGACCCCATTAAAAATTGCCAGGAACAGCCCGGGTATTTCTAACCTTTTGTTTGCCGACGATAGCCTGATCTTCTTCAAGGCGACGACCGAACAGGCTAGAACCATCAAGAAGGTGTTGACGGAATTCGGAAAGGAACGGGCCAATTATTAAGTGAGAGCAAATGTTCCATCCTCTTCAGTGAGCATTGTCCGGAGGAAACCAGAGAGGAAATAAAGGAAACCCTGGGTGTTATCTCCTCTACTTTTGAGAGCAAGTATCTGGGCCTCCCGACCCCGGAAGGAAGAATGAAGGATGCAAATTACCAGCCTATCATGGATAGGTTTGGGAAAAGGTGCAACGATTGGTCTGAGAAGTTCATGTCATATGCAGCCAAGGAAGTACACGTAAAGTCGGTGGTCCAAGCCCTGCCATGCTTCACAATGGATGTGTTCCTCCTTTCCAAGGGTTTCTGTGAGAAGTACGAGAGAATGGTCGAGAATTCTGGTGGGGAGAAGAGCATGGTCAGCGCAAGGTGCACTGGATGTCATGGGAACGCATGACCAAGCCGAAACGTGCAGGAGGCATAGCCTTTAGAGATATGCACCTTTTTAATCTCGCATTGCTCGCCAAACAGGGGTGGAGGCTCATACAAAGACCAGATAGCCTGTGTGCTAGGGTGCTCAAATCAAAATATTAGCCACACGGTAACCTGTTGGACCCTGTTTTTGCATTGGACGCCTCTCCAGTGTGGCGAGGTATTGAGACCGGCCTTGAACTTCCGAAAGAAGGCATCATCTGGCGTGTTGGGGATGGGAAGAGTATTCAAATCCAACGTGACCAGTGGATCCCGAGGAAGGAAGGCCTTAAAACAGCTTCATTTACTAGGAGATCGAGATTGCATTGGGTAAACCAGCTCATGCTACCGGATAGGAAAGAGTGGGACGAAGGGTTGATTAGAAAAAAAATTCACTCCTTTGATGCTGACAACACACGCAAGATCCCTATCCCGAGATCAGAAGCGGAAGATTGCATTGCGTGGCACTACGAAAGAAACGGAATCTTCTTGGTGAGAAGTGCATACAAGCTAGCCGCCTCAATACAAAGCAACACAGGCATTGGTCCTTCTAGCTCCACAACGAGCGTAAATGATCGCAGTATTTGGGATATGCTTTGGAAAGCGGACGTTCCTCCGAAAATCCGGATCTTTCGATGGAGAGTGGCCACTAACACCCTCACAACACAAGGAAACAGATGCAGACGCACTATCATCCCGGACGACACTTGTTTGATTTGTGGCAATGGCGAGGAAGACGAGTTCCATGCAGTGATTGCTTGTTCTAAGAGTAGAGCCCTGAGACACGCTATGAGGGAGGACTGGGGGCTTCCACCAGAGAAGGTTTTCACATACACAGGTCGTGGCTGGTTACAGGTGTTGCTAGATAGGGTGACACCGGACATGCGCGCAAAAAATTCTGTTACTACTCTGGCGTTGTTGGCACCTGAGAGATGACTGCGTCCACGGTGATGGAAAGGAGACAATTAGGGGTTCAGTGTTTTTCCTTTAGAGATATGAGGATGAGTGGGAAAACGCAGCTCTGAAAGTTCTGTCGGAGACGGACAAAGCTGGGACAACCTTGACCAGTGTGCAACCTCGTATCCCCGGTGAACACACCGCTTGAAGTGGCTGGCACCGGCGGCCGGTTGGGCTAAGACCAACTCGGATGCAGCTTATATCCCTGGGAGTGGTCAGTGCTGGGCAGGAGTGGTAGCCAGGGATCATAAGGGCCTTGTCCTTCTGTCCACATGCAAGAACATGTCCCATGCCGATAGCGCGGAGGAGGCAGAAGGGCGGGCTGCTCTGGTTGGCTTGCATGCCTTAGCGAACATGTATAGGGGCCGGGTGATTATGGAGACGGAAATCAATTGTTGATGCTTTGAACTCCGATTTGACAGTCCGGTCTCTATGCTATGCGCATTATCCTAGACCTTAAAGATGCTCTAAATGCCTTCCAAGAACACAGTTTGGTCTTCGCTCCCAGGGAATGCAACCGGGTGGCCCATGAACTCGCAGCAGATGCCAGGCGTGGGGATGACCAGCTGATCATAGCAAATGTCCCGGCTAGGCTAAGATCCCTTGTACAATCTGAGTGTTATGCTGCCTGAGTTTGTACTCCAGCTCTCAAAAAAAAAAACCAAAGAAAAATGATTTTATTTGGTTAGCCAATAAAACGTGTCAAAATTGGTGGAAAATCGATAAAATCATAAATGGAGGAGGTGGAGTGAGCAGGTAGCCCAAAAGAAATGACAGACAACCAAAATTTACATATTTTTTAGTAGGAAAATATACCGGCACCAATGTGTCCGCTCAAAATAAGTGGAAGCATGTAGTCACATAGGTATATAATAAGTTTAAAAAAAGAAAATCAATAAGTTACAATAAATTATGTAAAATTACAGAAGTTCTTACGTTAAATGATTATATTGTTCTACCAAAAGCCACATGTACTTGTTCATGTTCGTGCTTTATCGTCTATGATTTATAACTAGCGAATAGTGCGCGGCGGCACGCCGCGCCAAAAGAATTGATAAGCTATTTAGTTTTTTTAAATATTTGGTAAGTCGTTCCAAGACTCAATTCGTGGTAAAGTAGTTCATACCAAAAAAAAGATAATCTAATTTATACATGCATAAGTGATCTACTTTATATAGTGATAGTGGGTAATGGAAGTACGAAGCTTTGCTTCTCTTCTTAGACCTAAGATATTGACCCTCATGTAGTGATAGTGATATTTACATCTGAATCAAATCGCTGCTGCTGGTCCTAAAAGACATATCATGAACAACCAATCTATTCAAGTCGATCCACCGAAGCAGGCGGTACGCTGCAACCATCTGACCGTCCATAAACCAACAAACTGGAAGTACACTATTACGGGAGAAAAGTCTATGCAGGTGATGACACACTAAAATATTGTTTAGCATCTATATAGGCTTCCAGATGAACACATATTTTAGTCTTTACTATATTCCTATAACTCTGCGTGGAGCAAAGGTACTCAAAGCAAATGCAAATATTTTAGTCTTGACTATATTCCTTGAACACATCGTAATTCAGACTCGCTGACGAAGGGAGATGACCGAAGCAACCCACCTGATCCCGAGCTGCAAGTTGAGCAGGAGCTCCTAGTGCTTGCGTCAATTATGATGGTCTCCTCCTGCTGCTTGGCCTGCCACGGGGACACCCACTTGGCGATGTGCGGCGCCGGGGACGGCGGCGGCAGAAGCACCCCGCTCTCCCCGCTGTCCTCACGCTCCTACACGCGTCGTCCACCAGGGTGACTCTGGAACGGTAGTGGCAGTGTTTACAAACGTTCAAACATGGATATATCATTCCGGCATCAGTTTGGTGCTATGCTAAGTTGCTAACTCTAATCGATTGAACCGTCTTGCTGCTGTTGATGGAGCCCCAGCGCCAACAACAGCTCCAAGTTCAGAAACTGATAGAGCTACGTACATCATGTAGTCCATCCTCTGCTTCAAGTTTTGGTGAATTTGGTTTGCAGGTTTTCAGTTTTAATTTGTTTGGTATGAATACAAAAACACACGAAATGAATGAACTCACGTACAGACGTGGTGCTTGTGAAGGTGGAGATGAATCGGAAGCTGTCGATGGTGAAGGCGTGGGACGAGAACCAGAAGAACAAGGCCTGCCGACAATAGCTGCATGCCTCCACTCAACTCAACTTAACTGAACCTAACCGAACTGAATACACAAGAAATTCTGTGTGCTGCAGCCTACAGGGCTGAGCACAAGATGTAGCGGCCGGCGCCGTCTTGCAGCCCGGAGTGCCACTCGCCGTCTTACTGGTCGCCGTTGAGGTAGCTCTTCCTGCCGTTGCCGTGCTTAAGGTTCATGGACCAGGAGCCCTTGTACCTGTCCCTGGCGGCGCCGGTGTAGGTGTCGTTGCCATCCATGAAGCCGTCCTTGAACTCGCCCTCTAAGGTGACTCCCGGCCCGACGGCTAGGAGAACTTGCGCCAGCCCGTGCCGCCACTCCCCCTCGTACATCCACCCGTCCGTCCACAAGTACATCCCAGCGCCGTGCGGCACGCCGACGCGCCACTGCCAGATGTAGAACTCCCCATTGGGGGACGCCGCGCTCGACGAACTCCTGGCTGGGGCGGAACACGCCTGCGGAGGAGAACGTCGAGGAGGAGGAGTACTTGAAGAAGGAAAGTACATGACCATCGTCCGTACTCATACTTGGCTTAGTTTGGTCAATTGATAGAACACCTCGCAAGCGAGCTCAACACCGGCGTCACAGGAGGCGGCAAGCGAGGGGCTGGAGCCGGAGCGGGGCGAAGAGAGGATGCCGGAGGAGGCCAGCTTGTCAACCTAGCCACCCCGTTCACGTACCTCCAGCAGAACAACCATCTCCTGCCAAGCCTCCTCCGACGCCGGGGCGCGTGCTCTTCCTCTGCCCGCGTTGCTTTTCCAAGAGTCCGACGGCATCGTCGCCCCATCCTTCAACGCCAACACCGCCACCGATAAACGGAGGGCCTAGCGCTAGGGGTTGGCTGGCGACCAGGCTGGGAAGGATGGGGCTGCTCGCCGCGCTACCATCTCGACCTCGCTAGGGGAAACGGAGGGCCTGGCGCAGGGGCTGCCGGCGACCAGGTTGGGGAAGGATGAGGCTGCGCGCCCGTACAGAGACAGAGGAGAGGGGGCAGCGGCGGCGTAGTGCTGGGTTGGGATAGAGGGTTGGATGATTTCTTGCAGAGACGGTGAACCAACACCAGGCCAATTACTTATAGGCAGCCGAAAGCAAAGAAAAAACAAAGATGAAGCCCACCAGAAAACCCTAGAAGGCAACGTGTCCATCAGTAAATTGGCAAATGTGGCGACATGCATGGCCCATGCAGCAATCGCGGGAAATCTAGAAGACCACCAGAAAAGCTCACGTGAACTGGACCAAGACATATGCATGTATCGCGCAACCAAACAAATATTAAAGAGAAAACAAAGGAAGGTCACTGTGGGATGTACTGCACACACAGAGATAACGTGTCGCTCAAACAGCGTAGGACAATTTATAGATCTACAACAAGAGTGGAGGGGACATGAGATTGAACTGGAGTTTTCTAGAGAGAAGTACGTGTCCCGACCGGACCCATCTTCCATAGTAAAAAGAAACTGAAACTGATGTAAAAATTGTAACGTGGAAAATGAAGGAACCAGCTATGGACACGTACAATAAAAACACATGAAAGGAAACTAACGTGACATGAAAGGAAACTGACGTGACCCTTCATGGGCATTCAATAGAAAGAAAGACGTGGTAAAAAAATCCCTTCAAGATGCTAGGTAGCTAAGAAGTAGGAATGGCAAGGAAAGCCCCAGTAACACGTGTCATTTTCTCAGGGGTGGTAAAAAAAATTCCGGAAAAACCAGAAAATTCTAACCCTTACGGGCCTAGTATTCTTAGTATGTGAGAAGTGTGTTTTTTCATTTCTTTTGCACAAATATCATGATTGAGAAATATCATATATTAGTATCATGCATATGATAGCAGTGTATGTTAATATCTCCCCAATGCACAATATCATTGTTTGGTATCACAGGGACCATATTTATTACAATGCATGACACATACTGGTAGTCAATCCTCATTAAATTATGTGTCACATTAACAAAAATGTCTAGTTGGCATACATGATACTACCAATGATACTCTTGTTGTGACTAGCCTAATGTTGCCCATACTGCATAGTATCATAATTTGTATCATACATATTATACTAGTGTATGATACTACCTTCGTAATAATAGTATCGTAGATTAGTATGTTAGATGACCTTTTGTTTATTACCATGCAAGACATATAGCAGTATGGTATATATTATGACGGGAAATACCGCTTGGTTCTTGGGTGTATATACACCCAAGAATTAGAAAATAAATTTCATAATTACAAAAAAGTCAAAAAAGTTTAGAAGTGTTTTAGAATAAACTTGACTTTCTTTTGGACTAGTATGCAATTTTTCGCCAACCCAAACCCAATGTCGACTTCAGGACGAAAAAACAAAAAAAATGGTCAAAATAATGTGAATAGTGTCTTGTACATAGCAGTAAGAAAAATCCCAGAAGTCAATGATGGAATTTTTGTTGATGAAAAAATACATACTGGTGTAAAAAAAAGTCAAGTTTATTCTAAAGATACTTCTGAGATTTTTTGACGTTTCTTGTAATTGCTACAAAAATCCAATTTCTAGGTGTATATACACCCAGGAACCAGACGTCCGCACCCATATTATGATGCGGTATCATGATGTGATACTCAACCATCTATTTATTCATTCAATTTTATATCATCTAATAAAAAATATCTACTCCCTTCGTTCCTAAATATTTGTCTTTCTAGAGATTTCAACAAGTGACTACATACGGATAAAAATGAGTGAACCTACACTTTAAAATATGTCTATATACATCCGTATATGGTAGTTCATTTCAAATCTCTAAAAAGACAAATATTTAGGAACGAAGGAAGTAGTTAGTATGCATGATACTACCATTACGACGGCAATAGAGTTTGATGTTAATACTAGGTAAACCTAAGCCAGCCGACAAGAAAGAAAAAGCATAAAGATACATGAAAAAGTGTGTACGGACAGATCTGTGCAAAAGGACCAGATCTAGGAGCTGTGAAGCTCACAAACTAAAGGTATACTCCTAATCCGGATTTATATGTGAGATAGTTTTTATACACCATAATTAGAGACAGAGCGTGCATACACATCAGGAAACAGAACTAGAACGCAACTCGCGAGATC
>NC_041391.1:41788372-41835662 GCF_002162155.2 Triticum dicoccoides | reverse complement strand
GTAATGAAAGCTGGCGATTTCTCAAGTAGCAGGAAGCAAGAAATATGCATATGTAAACGCAAGAGGTTGCATAAAGTTTGGGCAAACCTGCAGTGCAGTAGTTGGATCGAACAGCTGCTGAATGCCTGCGAGGGGAGGAGAGGAAGGCTGTGGAGCGGACGGGGAGAGGGAGACCTTGAGGGAGCGGCGTATAGAGGTATGTATGGAGGATATGCCGTATGCCTTGCCCGTTGACGGGAAGGATAGGATCCCATCCAGCGCATCAGTGTAACGTTTTTCTTAATGACGCTACATTTTTGTCTCTTACCGTGGCAATTAAGTAATCAAACAGCCCTTAATTTATTAGTTAAGCTGTCGACTTGCCTCTTCGATTATTTATTTGTTTGGAACCTTATCTGCGACCTCTCGGTATCTGAGCGCAAGACTTGACCTCGATAGAAAAGTTAATTGCATGTTGGTACCACAACCGAGGCTAGGATAACAAATTAATACTACTCCCTCATTTTCGGTTTATAGAGCTTAATTAAAAAATCTCACCAACCAAGGTAGATGGTGAGTGGTGAAATATTTTTTGTAGTTTGCAAAAGCACCTAATTAATGCTCTAGTTTTTCTTAAAAATTATGTTTATCAATGCATTAATTACAATGCATGAATGCATAAAATACATGCATTGGTCAATTTTCTCTTAATACTTGCATGCAATGATTTAATGCACCTTGAAATCTGAACATGTGATGGGGAACAGCCAAATTGAGCCTTATAAAATGGAAAAATTAAAATTTTGAGATAAGCCCTATAAACCGAAAAGGAGGGAGTATTTCAATTAATATGTTTTTTGCAGCCCAATGCCAAGTTTGGGGCACGAGACAATAAATCGGGCTGATTTGCTCTTAAACACATTATGACAGGGAAACTGACCAGCATGGCCTGCTTGGCAGGGACTGATGTGGCATGTTCTATTGCAAAAAAAATCCCTTGCTTTAAATTAATCATTCAAATGCCCTCGTTTGCAAAAATAATATTTGCGGAAAATATGCACCCGCCAGATTCAAACTCAGTAGCTTGCGGCACACTCATGTGGGTACTTAATTACGTTGAGTCAGACTTGCCTCTTCGATTATGTATTTATTTGGAACTTTATCTCCATACATGAGAGCGACCCCGCCAGCAAAATGAGAGAAAGACTTGACCTCGATCGGGGAAGCCCACTCGTTAGTTAACCTTTACAAGTTTTGCAATTTTTTAATTTATACAGCTAGTACTTCAAAAGAAATTCCCCCAAGTTGAAGGCGCATTCGCAAGACTTTGTTTCTCTTTCAACAAACTACTCCCTCCGTCCCATAATTTAAAACGTTTTTTAGTATCAAAAAACGTTTTACATTATGGGACGGAGGGAGTAGTAACCACTAGTAAGCCTGCACGTGCAACGCACGTCTCGACTACTATTTACAACCGTCACCTGTGTATGTAAGAGGATAATCTGATTGTAGTAGTAAAAAATATTTCAAATGTATTGTTGTGTAGTTAAGGTTCATTTTTCACCCAAAAAACTATTGCACTATTATTTCAAATCTTTAGTAGCGTTCTTATTTCTAGTAATCATGCACATGCAGTGCAAAAAAAGGTACACAGACATATATTTGAACATTGGGACAATGTGCTAGTACAAAAAAAATCACGTATCAATGTGCGTGTCTTAAAAAAATTGGTGTGTGACTACACTCCATATCCAAATCTTGATGCGTGAGTGCACTCCATACTCCATTTGCTCCATATGATAGCTTATCCTCCTCTCCAGAAAGAGCTTCATGTGTATCCCTATCCCTACCTGGTATATCAGTATTTCTCAAAAAAAAAAATGGTATATCAGCACATACTGCGTCCCTACAAGAAGCTTGTAAAATTTTATTGAAGAACATATAAACCCAGTAGCAATCGAGTCTCATGGGAAAACTGATCACTCAATTAGCGAGAAAGTGCTCACTTAGGAAGTTTACTTAATGCATCATGATTTGTTTCTTGAAACTTCATGCTTAGTGAAAGAAAAGTAAGGCTTGGAGATCTTTCTAAAGTTTAGTATGGAATAACTTTCTCAATTGCATGGCATTTAGTGATTCTGTATAAAGAAAATAGTTGCAGGCTTGGTAAATTAAAGGAACAATATTCCTACAGACAAGTGAGAAATCTCATGTAGGCTTCCACAAATAACTACAGGGTTCCACAACACACACAAACTCCTAAAGAATTGGCACGATTGGCATGTAGCAGGTCCTACAATAGAAAGCAAACACAGTTTAGAGGAAATTTCTTAATTATGCCTGCAAAACTAGATCTAACAAATTTGCACACTAATACTCAGACACCACAGATGTTTTATATGGCTTGGCATTTTATAATACAACTGGTGAGCGCAAGCGTACTTCCTCAGCGCCAAAGGCGCTTACATATTCTAAATTAAAATGTACCAAGTACATGGCTCTACAAAATTCAGACAAATCTGTGTTAAAAAATGTCTTTTACAAAATAAAGCCCTTCCTTGCATTATAAGAAAACCCTATCATAAGAAGACAAGTAGTGCAACCATTCAAGAGGGATAGATAAGTTCCAGTTACCTTGTTAATTTCTCGGCCTTCTCTGCCGAAATTGATCAGTATGCGTCTTCCACCCCTTTCACAAACACACAAAACATGGGCAAGAACAAGCAGATATGGATCCACAAAGACTGTGAAATGGATCAAGGCCTTCTACTTGACTCATAGTTCAGAATGCTATGTCTCAAGAACAAGTAAGCATATGTACAATCCTGTCGTGCATTCATCTATTTGGAAAGACAAAGCCAATAGTAAAAGCTAGAGCCTGGAATGGATAATGGGTTTTGCAAACTACGATTTCAGCAAATCTGCAACCAATAAATATCAGTGCGCATAACTTTAATCCAGGGCAATTTAAATGCCGACTCTTAAATCTGGAACAATATGAAATAGATAAATGTGCCTAGGAGATGCATGTACTGTCTTTTTTACTTGTACATGTGACTATGGAGCAATATCACAGAAAACAAAAATACATCTTATTAGGAGACCTGAGCAGAAACAAAGCTTAGCTGCAGAACTCACACATGCCTTATGAAAGGTCAATGGACTTCACAACTCTACAGTACTGGGCACGGGTGAGCACCTCCTGCTATAAGGGCACTCCGACATTCGGTCCAACAGTTAGTGTGCGGTGCGAGTAGTACTGGACACAGGTGAGCACCATGCCGTACAGGGCTTTGGCGAGGAGCCGACGAAGACAGAGATACCAGTATCATACAGGGGAGGAATGATGAAGACAGAGATGTCCTCAGGCTTCAAAGGAGCACCAACAATAAGAAGAAGAAAAAACTGTAAGAAAGTTCACCTAGAAATTGTAAAGCATCAGGACGCAACAGTTGAAGAGGTAGGTTTAGGGTTTTTGCGTGGGTGGCTAACATCCAGCCTCACGTTTCTTTATATAGATGATCATAATACAATTACATACGTATACAAATACGTGTACATGTACAATATGCTAGACCCTATTTTACATGCCACCTCAATCTGAACTACATACAAGATTCCGAAACGGTCTAGCATCTGTCGAGTAGTGGGTTTAGTAAATACATCCGCTAGCTGATTATCAATTGAGATAAACCTGACTTCCAGTTTACCAACAGCTACTCGTTCCCTCACAAAATGGAAATCAATCTCAATGTGTTTGGTCCAAGCATGAAACACTAGATTCGCTGTCAGGTAAGTTACCCCTAAGTTATCACACCACAATATGGGTGTGCACTGCCGTGTGACTCCAAGTTCTGTGAGAACTGTGTCTATCCAAATGGCTTCAGCCGCGCCATTGGCCAACGCTTTATACTCTGCCTCGGTGCTAGACCTCGAGACCGTAGGCTACTTCTTGGAACTCCAAGATATAAGATTGGGTCCAACAAATATAGCAAAGCCACCAGTAGAACGCCTGTTATCAACACAGCCTGCCCAGTCTGCATCGGTGAATATACTGACTCCAGTAAATCTGGACTTACGAATCCGTAATCCCGTGTCTAGCATACCTTTGACATACCTCAGAATACGCTTAACTTCTTCCCAATGAACCTCCGTAGGCTGAGACAGGATCTGGCACACTTTGTTCACGACAAAGGAGATATCTGGACGAGTGAGTGTCAGATACCGAAGTGCTCCAACTACACTGCGATACGTGAAAGAGTCGTCAGTACTCAGCAATGCACCACTGTGACGCGAAAGGCTTTCGGATGTAGCAAGTGGAGTGGAAGTGGACTTGCAGTTCTCCATGTTGACGCGATGAAGGAGATCAAGTGCTTACTTCTTCTGCGTCAATGTCATGCCCCCTGAATGAAAGGACGCTTCCAAACCAAGGAAGTACTCCAACCGGCCCAAGTCTTTGATGGGAAAATTCACAGACAAGGACTGCACAAGGCGATCCACCACAGTAGGTGTAGAACCAGCAATCACAATATCATCAACATACACCAGCATGTATATCTGAATAGCACCATGTGAAAAGATGAACAGGGACGCATCTGCCTTGGAGGGAACAAAACCAAGTTGTGAGAGTCGCTGACTCAACCGAGCATACCAGGCATGCGGTGACTGTTTGAGCCCGTAGATGGACCGCTGGAGTTTGCATACATGAGAGGGATAACGAGCATCCTCAAAACCAGGGGCCTGCTGCATGTAGACATCTTCGGCCAGAAAACCATGGAAAAAGGCATTACTCACATCAATCTGTCGAAGACTCCACCCGCGGGAGACGACGAAAGAGAGGACCAGACAAACCGTGGCAGGCTTCACCACAGGGCTGAAAGTATCTCCATAGTCGATCCCTTGATGTTGAGTAAAACCACGAGCAACAAGGCGAGCTTTGCACTTGTCAACCGAACCATCCGGACGATGCTTGGTCTTAAAGATCCACTTGCAGCTCACAACATTAGCACCAGGAGGCTGAGGCACCAACACCCATGTGTTCGTGTGACAAAAAGCAGCAAATTCTGCAGACATGGCGGCACGCCAAGCCGGTTCACCAAGAGCATCACAATGAGTAGTGGGTGCGGGAAAGAATGCACGCCGACGAGTGTCATACCATCCGTGTATGTCTTGGCCTTACACGTATGATCGCGGTGATGAGTGACCATGGTGTGCCCGGGAGCTGCATCGTCGGTAGATGTTGGCGGCGACGACGGAGACCCGACCAGTGGTGTCGCGGCTGAACCAGTTTCAGCAACAGGCGACACGGGCCGGGGAGACGCGTCGGGTTGGGCCGAACCAGGCGACGAGGGGGAGCCAGGCGGGGACGGCAGCCCCGGGGACGCGGCTGGCGACCAGGCGACGCCCGACGCAGGTGAGGCGGGCTGGGCCGACCCAGGCGAGATAGGAGACACAGCGGGCGACCCAGTCAGGCCCGCGGTTGTGCCAGCGGGCGAGGCCGACGGGGCCGTAGACGCACCAGCGGGCGAGGCCGACGAGGCAGCCTCGAGAGACGGGGCATGCACGTCGGGGCCATGCACGTCGATCACGCCGGCGGATGCAGGTGCGGCGACGGTTTCCTGGGAAGAAATTAGAGCAGCATCTGCAGAAAACAAGTCAGGTGACAAATATGACAAATCATATTTCCGCACATGGACATCCGAAACGGGTTCATTAGATGGAAAAGTGAGGGCGTGCTCAATAGAAGCAATATCAACTGAGACACCCGGGCTGGAGTAAGGGAAAACTGACTCGTCGAAAACAACATCACGAGAAATGTAGATCCTACCGGAGGTGCGATCAAGACACTTATGACCCTTATGCAGAGGACTATAACCAAGAAAAACACACATCTTGGAGTGGAACTCCAGCTTGTGAGCATTATACTTGCGGAGACTAGGCCAGCAAGCACACCCAAAAATCCGAAGAGAGGAATAATTGGGCTGAACATGAAATAGACAGAACAGGGGCGTGTCCTTGTTGAGAAACGGAGTGGGCATACGGTTGATGAGATAACATGTCGTAAGAAAGGCCTCATCCCAAAACCGGAGTGGGAGAGACGAATGCGCCAATAAGGCGAGGCCGGTCTCGACCAAGTGACGGTGTTTGCGCTCGGCAATACCGTTCTGCTGAGACGTATGTGGACACGACACGATGGGAGATGCCCGTGTGTTGAAAGTAGCGATCAAGCTTGTGGTATTCACCACCCTAGTCGGACTGAACGGCCTTGCTTTTGCAATCCAAAAGGCGTTCGACATGAGCCTGAAAGTTATAAAAGACTTGCTGAACATCAGAATTTTGTTTAAGCAAATAAATCCAAGTGAAGCGCGTGTAGTCATCAACAAAACGAACATAATACTTGTACACCCCCCCCCCCCGAAGACGCAATAGCGGGCCCCCAAACATCTGAATGAATTAATTCAAGAGGTACAGTAGTGACATGATAAGACGTAGAATATGGTAGTTGATGACTCTTAGCACATTGAGATGCATCACACACTAATGGTGAATTATTTGAACTAGAACAAGGAAGGTCATGGCTCCGAACAATGGAGTTGACCACATTATTGGTAGGGTGACCTAGACGTTGGTGCCATTGCGACGACGAAACGCGAACACTGGATGAAGCATGGCGAGATGACGAGGACGATGCACAAGCAAAGGGAATCAGGTAGACCCCCCCGCGACTGATACCTTGAAGAATGACACGCCTGGTTGCTTTGTCCTTAACAAAGAAAAGACGACGGTGAAACTCAACAAACACATCATTATCACAAACAAGACGGTAGACAGAAAGGAGATGCTCTCTGATGTGAGGAACATGAAGGATGTTGCGTAGTTTAAGAGATGAATCGGGTAAACGGGAATGACCAATGTGTGAAATAGACAAACGTGCACCATTGGCCACCTGAACCTGGTCCTTGCCATCATAGCGCTTGTGAACCCGGAGGCGTTCCAGATCACTTGTCAGGTGATCGGTAGTCCCGGTGTCCAGGACCTTAGGATAGTCGACGGTGTTGGTGGAGGCCGAGTTGGGGGAGCGAGTGTTGTGGTCCTGGTCATAGCGCTTGCGACAATCATCGGCCTCATGCCCCCATTTTTTGCAAATTTGACACCGGGGCACCAACGATTGTTGCGACGGCCACCACCGTCGTTGTTGTCGCTGTTACCCCCGCCACTTTGCCGACCATTGCCCGTGTAGGAGGGGTTACGGTCGCGGCCACCATTGGGGCTGTCGTTGCCGCCTTGGTGGCCGTGCCCGGGCTGGCCATTGCCATCGGCCGAGCGACCCCCACCCTGGGAGGGGTAGGGATCCGAGTAGGGAGCACGTCCGCCCTGGCCGTAGGGGCCGGAACGAGTCACGGCGTTGGCGGAGGGAGTCCACCCCTCCGACGAACTCTGCTGAGCCTGCAATGCTTCGAACGACAAGACGAGCGAGTAGAAGCTGGAGTAGGGCATAGGTGCGTTACTCACACCCAGGGAGGCAGCGATGGAGTTGTAGGCGGAGCCGAGTCTGGTGAGGATGTGATCAATGAGCTCATCATCACGAATCGGAGAGCCGGCGGCAGCCATGGTGTCGGCGAGGGCCTTCATCTTATGCATGTACCCAGCCGCGGACATCTCCTCCTTCCGCAACATCTGGAGTTGACGCGACGTTGGCGCGACTCTGCGCGTCGTACATGGCACCGACGGCCGTCCATACCGCCTGCGCCGTCTCACAGCTGATGAGCTGACATGCGATGTCCTCCTCCATGGAGGTAAGAAGGAGGCCCTTGACCTTCTGGTCCTGAGTCCACCAATGATAGTACGCCGGATTAGCGGCGGTCGTCGCGGCGTCGCCAGTCCCGATGGGATGGTCTTGCCGGGTGCCGCCGTGGTGCCGTCCAGGTAGCCATGGAGGTTGGCGCCGGCTAAGACGGTGCCGGCGATGCCTCCCCACAGCATGAAGTTGTGGCGGCCAAGGCGAACTGAGATCGCTGGAACGGCGAGGGCGGCGGGAACGGTGGCAGCCGCGGCCGAGGTGATGGTGCCGACGCTGTTGGAGAGCGAAAGGGCGGCGGACGACATCGCGGCGGCGTGGAGGAGGACAGCGCGTGGCGGCGGAGAAGAAACTCGCGGCGGCGGCGGCGCGGAAGGGCGGCGCGCGGCGGCGGCGGTGGATGGATCGGGGGGGCACCTAGTGTTCGCGCGGCGGCCTTGTGGCTAGCTAGCAATGAAGAGATAGGTTTAGGGTTTTTGCGTGGGTGGCTAATATCGAGCCTCACGTCTCTTTATATAGATAATCATAATACAATTATATACGTATACAAATAAGTGTACATGTACAATATGCTAGACCTTATTTTACAGCAACAACATTCAAAGATTCAGGTAACATTCAAAGCAACCTCTATAGGCCCAAAAATTAAAGAGGACACTATCGATCAATACACAAAACAACCAAACTACCACAGCATTATTTATGTATAATTATGTAGCTTAAGTTGTATAATGTTTTCATGACAAAAATACTTTGCGCAACATGAAATCTGAAAATGCAGTATTTCTCATGAATGTTTGGCTATGTCCTATAGTGGTGATCAGAGATTTGTATATTTCAATAAGAGATCGATGGGGGTCAGGTGGATGTGAAGCTCACCATCAGGAATCAATACGAACGCATACCTCGAGCTCCTGCCTCCCAACGCACCAGGGTGACAGTTCTGTCAAATTGGATGGATTTGAAGACTGGAGGACCATCAGCGTCGCTACAGGAGCGAACCCCAAACGGACGCGGATTTTTAGAGCTTAGGCTCATGGACACCCTCTATCCATACCCTCCAATATAGCTTTGAGATCCGTGCTAGACAACTAACTTACTGCGTAAAAATTTCTCTTTTTTGTTGCTTTCAAATAAAACAATATATGAACTTCAAACTTCGCAGAATAGCAAAACATTCTTACTACAGTGAGAGAGAAAACTTATAGATTTTTTTGACGGATATTAATATACAAAATGAGATTTTCTTTATTAAAAAATGTTATTTTTAATACTTATGATGGATGAAAAAATCTGAAAGTTTTTTCTCTCATTGTAGTAAGAATGTTTTGCTATCTTGCAAAAGTTGTAAGTTCATATGTTATTTTATTTGGAAGAAACAAAAAAGAGAAAAGTTCTTGCATGAATCGCGATGCAGAGATGGATGGCCAGATAAGGGGGTGCACCTAAGCCTATGCTCCACATGATATTTTCCAACCCCAAACGGCGGCTGCCCACACTGTGTACAAACGTGTCGATCCCACCGCAGGCCTCTCTGCCTCATGCTTGACACCTTCCTCGTCGCTGGCATGCCGAGGTGCTCAATGTGCTCTCCCGCGTCAACCGTGGCGCTGCTGCGCCTGCTCTTTCGCGGTGGTGGGGGTGGGGGGCAGCCGCTTGCGGCGCCATACATCTTCCTCGGAAGGAGCACATAAATCGCTCCCCTCTTCCCCGACGTGGAGGTGCGCCCGGATCCGATGCTCCTCGTCCGCACGGCCGCCTCCTGCAGCAAACTCCATTCGGGGCAGCACAGTCTGTGCGAAGGAGCGGCGAACGGTCACGGCGACCCGCGCTCCAGAAGAGGGCGATGGCGACTGCGTCCGTGGGGCATCATCCGAGTGGAGGAGCGATGGCCTGAGTGGCGTGGGGAAGCGGCAGATCGGTGGAGCGGCAGGCGGCGACCCTCTTCCTCGCCTGGTAGGAGTTGCCAGCGGTGACTGGGCAGAGGCAAGGTGCGTCGTATTGTCGGCAAGGGCGATTTGATGTGGGTGAAGGGATTGGTAGTCGATGGGTGGCTAGATCGGGCGGCGGTTCGGCTAGGCGGGGTGGCGGCGCGAGACGAGCAGGGGAGGGCACGATGGGAGCAGGAGTAGGAGGGTGGCGTGCGGGCGGGCGGGCGTGGGGTTGCGGCAGATTTTTCTTTATAGCGATGGATGGATTAGTGATGGCTTAATGCGTGGCTTGCAGTGTTAACCACAGAGGATTAGAGGCCATTAGATCTTGTAGATGAATGAGTTAGATTGTTTGGATCTGCCCCTCCCTTCCTTTTATAAGGATTTTATAAGGATAGTAGATGCACGTGCAAATAGTTAAACTTATTGTGCCGAAATGATTGAAATGTTAAATTATAGTTAAACATACTATCACGTGAGGATGCCCTACTCCTTATATGGCTCATATACATCTTGTGGAGGTCTCACAAAAAAATTACCGTACAACATTAAAAACTGTAAGCTCCTCACAGAAGAGGCATCTAATGTGAAAATCAATGAGGTTACATCTGCTTTCAACATAGTATAGATACAATCCACCAAACAGAACTACCCATCAGTTTGCAAACAGGGTAGTCATGTCCGGCAATGATCTCGGTATCCATGTCGTTGCTGACGGCGGGCACAACAAAATAGCCGATGGAGTCTCTATCTCCCATGCACCACAAAATCTCCAGTGGTCCCACCCTAAGCTAACACTAGTACCGGTTCATGAGCAAACCGGGACTAAAGGTCATGGGCTTTAGTCCTGACCCTTTAGTCCCGGTTCCAGAACCGGGACAAATGGGCCTCTGGTACCAGGACTAAAGGGTCGGGACTAAAGCCCATGACCTTTAGTCCCAGTTCGTTCATGAACCGGTATAGGTGGGGCTCCACATGGCCGCTGCGGCGAGTCCGGGCAGGAGGGCCTTTGATACCGGTTGGTAACACCAACCGGGACCAAAAGGCATCCACGCGTCAGCGGCTCAGGAGCTAGGGTTTTTGTTTTTTTAAGGGGGGCGGGGGTTTGGGGGTTTTGGAGGGTTAATTTAATTAGGGGTTTCATATATTGTGTTAGCAGCTAATAAAGAGAAGTGACCTTTCTTATCTCCGTGCTTGGTCGACGCTACGTACTGTACGTATAGAGAGGACTCGACACGCTGGCTAGTAAGAAAATGAAGGAAGCCATTAAGTACAGAAGATCGTCATGAACATATACAAAGAGAAGTGATCGACCTCTCCTTCTCCGAGAGATTGGTCGAACAACAAGTTTTCGTATATCTATCCGACGCTACTAGCTACATATATGCAATATAAGATCTATTACAATCCCTAATATCTGAAGTCAAGTTCCACATGATATTCTCCGACTTTATTGATGACGTGGTCAAGAAAGAATCCTGCCAATTCCTCTAGAATTGCTTTTATGCGATCATGCGGTAGGAGATCATCCTGCAGCTGCCAGATCTAAATCGAAGAATAGGGTTAATACATGCGTATGAATGAAACTCAACACAAATGATGGTAATGAAATACAATTGTGAATATTTTTGCTTATGCACTTCATACTGTTTTTCAGAGTAGCCCCGCTTATTCTTGGCTGTCTCGTTGTAGATGAACTCGCAAACGTAGTATCCACAAAAATCATTTCCTTGTTCCTACCACAAGCACTTTACGAGAAATAGAGGTCAATCAAACTTATAAGCAAGCATGCTAAATGGTATTGATGAAACTAGCTAGAATCGATGGGAGATGCGCGGAACTAGGTAGTAGTACTTACTTTCGGTTGTTTAAATGTTAGCTCGGTCGGCAGTGCCGGAGAAATTGCGGTGAACTCTTTCCGAACCCTGCCAGACAGAGAAAATAATTTCTTGATATAAGGAAATGAACAAAGTTACCGATATGGTCCGATAATGATCGATTGAACTTACTTCTGGAGCATTCGAGTCATGTCCGCATAGTCCTCGGGATCTTTTCGTCTCGAGTCTAAGACGGTTACTTCTCCCTTCTCAAGATTAATCACTAGGAGAATAAAGTGGAAGCTGCGCACGCATACACAACTCATCAGTTACATGACTATAACCTCGAGTAATAAGGGAAACCGAATATGCACAAGACAGTAACACTCACTTGAAGTTGTAAGGAAAGAATATTTTATCTTTGGTTTGATTTTTGAGCAACGATTGTAGCAAGTTGTCCTCGGTTTCTATGACATTCTTTTGAACCGTCCATTCATGTATGGCATTTGGGTTAATGAACCCAATGTCATAGATTTGTGCTTTTCTGAATTCGACGATCTTCAATCTGCATAATATAGTGAGGATAATTATATATACATGCAATGAAAGAGCTGGAAAAACTCGTCAAAAAGTAGTACTTACATACAGTAGCAAGCCACAAGTGATTTGTCGAGGGCCTTTTGATTGTAGAACTGGAAAAACTCGTAAAAATCAACAGTTAACAGTTCTTGGCCAATGAAGTCGTGGTCCTCTTTAATTCTCATCGATAAAGCATCCTTCCCAGACTCGCTGCAGGTTTTCATGTACCATTCATGGAATCTTCGCATCATCGTTGTTAGGGAAAGAGTTCCATCTTTGACGAGAGGCTTCCCGTAGTGGTATTTGAATTGGTCCACCTCCATTGTATCAAAATGTACATCGTCAGGCAGGTAATCACCAGGATTGCTACTGGGCAACATTAGCGGCTGATTTGCGACGATATCGCTAGACACCTTGAGCTGGGGGAATGATTGGTTCTCCTGTTCTCCGAGCTAGGGAATTTTTTCCCACTTCTTCGTTCTTTTAACCTTTTTTCACTTGAAGTACTTCCCGACCGGCGTGCTTCTTGCAATGTCTTTTTAAGACACCGGAGATGGTTGTTATCCGGCAAAGGTGGTGGTGGTCGCTTCAGGGCATTGATAGTGCGCTTTGCTTTCACCGGATCAATATTCTCCTCCGGAGGTGGATGTTTCATAGCTCTTCGCGTTTCAAAGAAGTCCTTCACTTGGGCTTCAATGATCTTCGCGTTTTCCTCCACGGTCATCTCATATGGTAACTTCTCTACAGGCTTGAGAGATGTACCGAATCTGTATTGCCTCCTACCTCTGGTTGTACTGCTAGACGCCGGAGCAGTGGTGGCTCTCTTCTGTTGCTGCTGACAAGTAGTAGAAGGAGGCGGAGTGGTCCGACGCGCCAGAGAAGCTGGAGCGGCGGTGTCTGTGTTCCGCCATTGCTGACGAGGTGGAGGAGGAGGCGGGCTGCTCGGACGCGCCGGAGCAAGCGGAGTAGGAGGCGGAGTGCCGCCCTCACGCACCAGAGAAGGAGGGGGAGTGCCCTGATCACTTGCCAGAGGAGGAGGAGGAGGCGGAGTGCCTTGACTCGCCAAAGGAGCAGGAGGAGGAGGAGGCGGAGTGCCTTGACTCGCCAGAGGAGCAGGAGGAGGCGGAGGCGTCAAGTTCAGAAGCTTGATGTGCTCCTTCCGCCATAGACATGGAGTCTTCAGAGCAAGAACCAGGTGAGTCTCCCCTTCACCTGTAGGGTGGTCAAACTGGAGCTCCTAAAATCCCTCCATTATTTCATCCACCATCACAACAGCATAGACTTGTGGAATCGGAAGGCAATGAAAAGTTGCGTCGGGTTCAGGAGGTGCAACAGAGCCGACAACCGCTTTGACTTTGAGGTTCTTCCATTGCGTCATAAGCTGGCATTGTTGAGCCTCCGTGATAGCATCCACGGGGTAGCTAGGAGCCGAGAAGTCAGGCTGCTGAACGAGCTCGGTGGAAGCCACACTGCTTCTCTGCTGAGACGGCGGGCTAGCTTTTGGGGTAGCTTGGGCAGGTCGTTGGCTCTCAACTTGTTCCTCTAGCTTTTGTACCCTTGCATTCAGCTTCTGCAGTATGCTCAACTACACTTTCCTCCTCCTCTCTTGGGTTTTGTAACCGCCTGCGCCGGGAAACCCAACCTTCCATGCAATGGAGCCTGGCGTGCCTCATGTTCGTCCAGGGTGCTCCGGATTCCCGAGGGCCTCTGTGAGCTCGTCGTTCTATCTGTCGGGAATGAATGTCCCTTGCTGCGCTGCACGATATACATCTGAAGCTTCTTGACAGGTATTTCAAGTTGCTCATGCGTCCAAACGCACTTCCCTATTTCAGGGTCGAAGGTTCGCCCAACCCTGAAGAACCAAGTCCTTGAACAATCTGGCCAGTTCAATGTCTCAGGTTCGACCCCTTTAGCAATCAGGTCATTCTCAGCCTTGTCCCACAACGGCCGGGCTTTGAGATAGCCACTTGACCCCGTGCGATGGTGATGCTCCTTCTTTCCAGCATTTTTCTTGTTTGTTGCTGACATCTTCTTACTCTTCTCCGATGTCTTGTGGGCCACAAATGCTGGCCAGTGATCTATTATCTTCTCAAATCGGCCGGTGAATTCTGGAGTCTTCTCTTTGCCGACATACATTCATTTCAAATCATTCTTCCACCTCCTGAATAGATCTGCCATCTTCTTGAGCGCATGAGCCTTGACCAATGGCTCTATAACCGGCTTATCCAGATCCTCCTCTGGCGGTAGGGTGAAATTTTCCTTCAGCGTGGTCCAAAGATCATCTTTCTGTCTATCTTCGACATAAGAAACTTGAGGGTCTTCGTTCTTAGGCTTATTCCATTGGTGGATGCTGATCAGGATCATGTCCCTAACAAGAACCCCGCATTGAGAAGAAAATGCTTCCTTGGTCCGGATCGGTTCAATCGGTTGTCCATCGCCCACGATTGATGTGATCGTGAACCTTTCATCCTGGCGCAACCTTTTCTTCGGGCCTCGTCTCGTTACTGAAGTTTGGCTCGATCAGGAGGGCTATAAAAGAAGAAAGAAGAGTTAATATATGTACATAACAAAACAATTAATGCATCAACTAGCTAGTCAGCACAGGCTTAATTAATATATATTAATTAAGCCTTCATCACGGTCGCTGGAGCCATCATGATCATGACTTTCCTCCTCCATTGTTAGATTAACGTAGCCTGCTTCCTCCCCTTCCATACCATTGGTGTCGTTGAGAAATAATGACAAGACATCACGTCCATCGCGGATTATGTCCCCCAATTTCTCTTCTTGTTCGATGTCTCTTTGTTGATCCATAGTTTCTGCAAATATTACAGCATGGCAATTAATATACAAACATGGGAGATGGATATATTAATAGTGGCAAACATAGACCTAGCTAGCTAATCACAACAAGGAATATTAATTAGTGGCCTCGGCACTTCTACGGTTTGGGGTGGCCTCGACAATGCTTCTAGGGTTTGGGTGGCCTCGACAACGCTCTTTTAACTTGGTAAATTTGGGTGGCCTCGACGCTTCTAGGGTTTGGGGTGGCCTCGACAATGCTTCTAGAGTTTGGCCCGGACCGCCTCTCTCATGAATGTCCGACGTCCGGACCGCCTCTCACATGAATGTCAAACAAGGGATTTAACAAGATGGCGCCATTCTGGATGTGCAAAAAATGGTCCGTATTTTTCCTGATCTCATCTATCCTTCAATATGTCATGATGTCTAGTATCAAAGAATTCAAGAAAACCATGGCTTCATCATTAGCCGGAAGTAACAGGTGCATGATGGTATGAAGCTCCCCAAAGTTATTTTGGAACGGAGTCCTGATAGGATAATTTGCTTTTTGGTACGAAGTTTAGCAAGAGCCTTTTTGTGGCGCCCCGACTCAGAGAAACCGGAACGCCCTGTATTCCAGCCCAGAGATCGAGGAGAAGTCTTCTGGAATATAGTACTGCTTGACATAGAACAAATCACCTCTTATTACAAACGATAATAATACAAGTGTCTGATGTTACAGAGGATCACATCAGCACGACGACACTATGCCTGCGATACTACACTTGCTCTATGCTAGCAGCAGAACAGCTCGTAGCAGCGGAAATCTTCTAGCGGCGGAATAACGATGAAGGTGGTGAAATCCACTCCGCAGGGACTCTAGCTGGGACACGATCTAGCTCGCACGAAGGAAAACCACGACAAGCAATCAATCAATCACTACATCACCTGCAATCTGGCATGACACGCTAGGTCAGTACATTGAATGTACTTGCAAGCTCAGAACAACCAAAAGCATCAAGGCAAGACAATAACATAGCATTAGAAGATTAATTAACAACTACTATGATGCGAAAGCAACTACTAAACATGATCTGAAACTACTACAATACTGATAAACCACCATCACAGATCTCAATAACCATCTCACGCTTAGTTAACCAGCCAAGAAATATACCATCTCGATCATCTCATGATCTATACCTCTACGTGATCACCGCGTGACCACATCACCAACTGAATGATCATCCTCAAGATCATCCCAACATCATCATCAACATCCTGCCAAACTGTCACAGCTCATCATATCAACATATTAGTCCTATAAAAGTCATTCCATCACGCGAGTGTTGATTGAACGGTGTGCCTAGTATGAAATTGTGCCCATGACCGAGGACGCGACACTCACACTCTGTAACACCCAAAAAATTTAACCATGTTTTGATTATTAAAATTTTGCCAGGAGTTTAAAATTTTTGCTTTCTGAATTTTCTTTTGATTTCAGAACCCCTTTTTCTTTAATATTGTGAAGTTTTTGCCCCAAGTAAAAACTTTCCAAGATTATCATTGGGCTTGTATATCAGTAGATTTATTGGCATAATTATCTTTCCTGAGCTTTATTATTTTAAAGTGGTTTTCATAAATTTTAGAGCCTCTTTTGGACTGCAACTATTTGATAAATGCATCTAAAATTTTCACCAAAATTTGGGGATGTCATGTGGTGTTTTTAAATCACTCTGGAGCAAAAATATCTTTTATTCATTGAAAATTTTGAGCTTCACCCCAAGTTTTCTAAACTAGTCCAGTTGGTACCTTTGCACTACAACCCCTTTAAATAATTCTTTAAAAAAATTACCAAGTATTTGGAGAGGGCAATAGATGCATATAATTCATTTTTATGCAAAAACCCATGAATGTTCTTTGCAAAATTTGAGCAAATCACCATCTTTTACTCTCTAGTCCAGTTTGGCACTTTCTACAGCAACCACATTTTATTTTGCTCTGTTACCCATGATTCTTTTTCCTTCTTATAGTCCATCCTACAAAACCCTTAATTCTAGGAGAGTGGACCTATTGGATTTTATTTAGTACATAAAATGATAGCCTTTAGGTTCTGTTCAAAATTGGTTTTCTCAAATATTTGCACTAACAAGTTTCTATATTTGACAAACTAACCTGGCCACCATCACCTACACCTAATGAGACACTGATCTGGATATTTTGGCCGCTCCAAGAACTTCCTAGATGCCTCTAGCATTTTGTCAAACACCTTGTGTGCATGGCCAGTTTTGGCATGGTTTTTAGTTAGCATTGTAAACTTGGTCCCCTGACCTAAACCTATGTCCATTAACCTCCTTGCAAACTCTAACCTAGACCTGTTAATTGCCAGCCTCGCTCGAGCACCCTCAGGCAGCCTCGTACCACCCCTCTAGCGCGTCCCACGGCCAGCAAGCGACGGCGGGAGGCCTTCTTCCTCTCCTCCGACCGATTCGGCCGCCGCCGCCCTCTTGTCCCATTCGTCGCAAACAGAGCCTCCCCCACCCTTCCAGCATCACCACCCGACTCCTCTTTGTCTTGCGGAGCCGCCCAAAACCCCAACTGCGACGGAGAGCCACCATAGCCAGAACCCCCAAATCGGCCCGAAGCCAACTCCGCCGCGAACCTCGCCACCGGTGACTCCCTTCACCCCCGCTAGCCGTTCGACCACCGGGAGGACTGCCCCAGACTGGCGGATCCATCCCCGTCCTCAGAACCCCGCGGGGAAGCGCCGTTCGTTGACGGTGATCACCGAAGCCCCGCCCCGCTCGGACAGAGGAGGAGGGAGCCGCGGGTGACTGGTCAAACCTGACCAGTGGGCCACGTGGACCCACTGTCAGTGACCCACGCGCCGTCCCCGCTGGAATAAGTGGAGACGTAATCCCTGAATACGCCTTCGACGTGGTTAGTTTCGAAACGTTTTTCCTTTTTTCTGTTTTATTTTAAAAACAGAAATTTGACTAAACTTTGACTAGCTATAACTTATTAAATATAACTCCAAATGAGTTGATTCTTTTTCCTACCTCTCTCAAATATTGTCTAGTTTATTTTCAGGTTTATTTGAAAAAATTTCAGACAACTTTTTTGTAATGTATTGAAACTATGTTTTAATTCAATATTTTCAAAAATAGGATTTTTGGAGAGGAAAACTTTCAAAAGCTTTAGGATGCACCCTGCCTCTACACAACTTGAAGGCAAGCATTCTGAACTCTGGCATAATATTGTCGTGTGATACAGTTACAACACCTCTCGTGTCGGAGTTTCCAGTTTTTTGGATGATATGAACCTACTCATAAGTGCATATTGATGATTCCGTGCTATTGGAATTTGAAACGTTGTGATAGTAATCACCCTCATATGCCTATCATGCCTATCGAAAGGAAGCCAAGAAAGCCTCTGTCTTGGGTATACACGTGCTTGTCTCCAGTCTTCGTCGAGACGGATGTGTCCGGTATGGCATAGTAAGGTATGATGAGTTGTGATTCTGTCTGTTGCTTGGAAAAATATTTGTTATGCTAATCATGCAGGTAACACTTAAACCTCCTGAGTCGAATGTAGATCGAGTCTTGTTCCTGTAACCCCCATACTTGTTTCGTGCTACCACTTGTCCCTGCCGTAGGTAGGGTACGGTTCAGTAAGTTGTCAACCCCTTTCTATCACACACTGTACAGAGAGGCCATGGTGGAAGATACCGGCTGCATCCAGTACGCATGCCACCTGGTCCGGGGGCATGGGTGTTTTCGGTTGTAGCTGAGGGGGTAGCTCCCCTAGTTTGCGTGCATTATAAATTTTGTGATCCCATGCTATTCGAGGTTGTAGCCTCCCCACTTAGAGTTTTGCTTAATGAGTGTCGTGGCTGATTCCAGACACCGATAAGTTAAGCTGGTGTGTGCGGTTAGGTGTGTTTTCAATTAAAAGACCGTAGGCGGAATTAGTCCTGATGGACTAACGGAATCCGTTACTCGTGGGTAAAGAGTACACCCTCTGCAGAGATTATATCTATTCGAATAGCGTGTCCATGGTTAAGGACTAGAGTCTGGGATGGGTCAAGTGTCGGTCTTAGTGTCGATCTTCGGAGGAAAAACTACTAAGCCAGAACTTTGATTATGACTGGTGACATATGATGATTATGATTATTATTATTATGGACTAACTATTCTCATTATTTGAATTATTGAGTATCCCTGGGACGGTTCTACCTCCTGGATATTCACTGTGATTATTCTGCTATAAGCCCTTTATGTGGTGTCGCACAGACGCCCGACTGTGGCATGTTTGTTATTGATTTACTATATAAGCCCTTTATGTGGTGTCGCTGAGACGCCCGACTGTGGCATATGCTTGTTATTGATTTTCTTATAAGCCCTTTATGTGGTGTCGCTGAGACGCCCGACTGTGGCATGCTTGTTATGTATTTACTTTATAAGCCCTTTATGTGGTGTCGCACAGACGCCCGGCTGCGGCACGTTTGTTACTTATTTCACTTATGAGCCCTTTCTGTGGTGTCGCCCAGACGCCCGACTGAGGCATCCTATTTCTACTCTCTAATTGCATTTTATTCGTATTTTATGTGAATAACTTGCTTATGTACCTCATGGATTTTATTTTATGACTGACGTTGCGATCATAGAATATTTCAGAGCATGATTATCGTTTGTTATATTATATCCCTGTTCATAACGTTTGCGAGTACATTCAAAGTAATCACTGGCTTGTCCCTGGCTATTGTCTTGGCCAGATTTCTTGCTTGGAGAGGAGCATTACGATGACAGCCCTGGAAGATAATCAATGGTGATAGCAGTCTCGCGAAGATAGGAATTATCCAGGTCAGCTATTCCTGTGGGAAATGGAGTCCCATAGACGCTGAGAGACCACAAACCACTTCCACCATCAGCCACTAGAAACCATTTGTTGTACTCATAGGCCGGAATGGTCTTGTACTACATATTTTGTATTTTGCTTGGAATTTCTGTATTAAGTTTGTGCCTCATCAGCTAATAGTAATCCTGGGGCTGGTGAGCATAAGGGCCATTTTTGGGTAAATTAATACCCCGAAAACCCGGTCCTGACAAACTTGGTATCAGAGCCAAGCTGACCATTGGCTAATCTTATCTTAGCCAGGTCAAGAAACCTAGGTTAACCAAACCACCAGACCATAACCTAACATCGGCCAAGCTTCTCGCGTAAGATAACCCTATAGTGACCCAACACCTTTTGGCAGTCGGTGCCCAATCTATCAGCCTAGCCTGTCGATCACGCGCCAGTGACCGACACCTAAATTGTCTCATTCGCAAGCGTGTGAAGGAAGACTCCGTCCCCTTTTTCTATAAAAAGGGCACGCTAACCTCAACACAGCACAGCATAGCCTCTTCCCCAAACCGAGCCATAATGCCTGGCCCCGTCGTGCACAATGAAACCACGGCAAACAACCTTGGAGGTTTTGTCACCGTGCTAGCAAACCTCACCCGCCGTGCCTTTGCATTAGAGGAGCCCCCAGAATATGTTGTGTACCAAGGACCCATGAGCGGTGAGAGCCGTTAATTCTGGGCCACTGTACACATCTATGGTAGGGGCCTATTGCGAGAACGCCCCTACAGGTTCACCGGAAAGACAACTTCCTTTGAGCCACAAGCCATCCAATTAGCTTCTCGAGAGGCTATAGTTCAACTCCGGCACTTGTCGCCCAGAGTTAATTGTCGCTCTTTCCACTACTACCCCAGCCGTGGTATGGTAGGCCACCCTAGGTTGCCAATGGCGATCACGAGACGGATCCTGCATTGTTGCATCTGGTGCGCTATGTAAGTGCAGTAGAGGGACTGTTTGATCAAATCACCCTTGATCTGATCGCAGCTCGTGGAGAACAAGTTCGCCGAACCCCGGCGAGAGGGGAAGATGAGCCCGACGCCGACAACCCAGTCGTGCTGTTCGGACATGCGATCGAGTCCTTGAGGACTGCCCCGGCCATCGACCAAAATACTTTGGTGTCCCCAGAAGTGCTTCGTCGCCTTTTGGGAACACGCTCCAGTGGGATTGTGGCCAACAATCCCCGGGATGGTCATCATCGCTACCCCGACCTGGCAGCCCCTCAACCCCCTCCAGCTAACCCCGATAGTGAAGCCCGTGGAGAAGCCTCGACGTCCACAAGGCAGGCCCATTTAGACATAAACGAGGTAGACTAAGTCACTCAACTAGTACCGAGTCTCAGTATGCCCACGCCTTGTAATTATGTAATCTTGCATCGACTTGAATAATCGCAGCCTGCTTGTGTGCCTCTGTTTTAAATAGTAGCCTTGCATAAATATATTAGCATGCGGTTGCATTTTTAATTCCGGGCATAGCTACCAAAACCACACCGTCGACACCCACAGTAATACGTCAGTTTTATGAGATATGTGTATCTGTAGCATTGACCCCGACCCCATGGAGCAGACTCGATAGACTAGTTACCTTTCACCATGGTAAATAACCCAGCCCCAATGCTGTATAAAAAGGCCACCTCGTGACCTTGCCAAGTACCCCTCACCTTGAGCAACACTCGCACAACCATTTCCATTTGCCATGCCGAGCCCTAGTATTTACCTGAGAACTCCAGACGCAACTCCAGGTAGCTTTGTTGAAATTTTGTGGGACTTTACCTGCAGTACCATGAGTGCTATCCACCCACCCCAGTATGAATTACTCAAATCGAGGATCACCCCATCCACCTCGAAATATTGGGCAGTGGTGCACGTCCCTCCCGCTAACCCAAACCAAGACCCCACGGAAGCTTCCTTCATGGGGAAATCTATGCCGACTCCACATATGGCCATAGAAGCTGCTGCGTATGAGGCGCTTAGTCGCCTTCGATTCGCGGTACCCTATGCCAGTGAACAAGGGTATTATTACTTCCCGAGTCGGGCAGCACCCGGAGAAGTAGCATCTTTTCCCGGTGGACGAATCGAGAGAGACCCAGTACTGGCCAACCTTGCCCAGTATGTCATCGCTCAAGAGCGTTTGACCCAGCGAGTAATGGGCTATCTCTAGAGCCTCGCTGATTTGAATCCTCATATCGCCATCGGCAGACCACTGAAGCCCAACCAGGAAAGGCACATTCATCGACTGGTCAACCCACTTCCCCCGATAGAAGAAGAGTGTGCCCCAATTCCAGAGACTTTTTCTCAAGACCCTGTCCAATTACCATTATCGTTGTAGATGTCATTGCTGTGTTTATTGTCCCTGCAGTTATTTATGTGTTGCAACTCGTGTGTGGTATCCTAAATTTGTGCGATGAATTGAATCTTTAGTTTCAATCAACGTGAGTGATTTTTACTACGGTAAAATTTTATTACTGTTTTCACTCTCAGTAAATCCTGAAGTGAGATTTCTCCTTGAGTTGTTGCAGCATATATTTCTTCTCGACATAGATTTTTTTTTCATGCAGCACCATTACAGCAGACTCACGACCCCAACCACTCGACCAAGTGCAAATCCGCGTGCACATTTGCACCAAACTAATCACCTCCCTAACACCCCACAGTCTCATAGGGAGAGATTTGTGAGTAATTACTTGGGTACAAGTTACCTCCAGCACCCTGACAGCAGTTAGCACTTGACACCGCACCTAATCCTCGTGATCACCGCCACGGCAGAGAGCTAACACTCGAGCGGTAGCATCACGATGATCATCGAGGATCATCACGCACAGGAGCACGGAAAACCCCAGCAATGCCGCCAACCCTCCGCACATCAGGATCACGTACCAGTCCGGCATCATCTCCACCATTAGAGCCTCGTCTCGAGCTCCTGCAGACATTAATGGAGGAGAAGGGAGGAGAAGGAGAAGCGAGGTCAGGAGGAGGAAGAAGAAAGGAGCACCGCGGTCATTTTATAGCTCGAGATCGGTGTACGGTGGGCGGAGTCCACCAGCGTTGCTCGTCGCCCGATCGTCGGTGTTCGGAGGCGAATCGGCGAGCAGTGCAGATAGCGCACTGGCCCGCGAGGAGAGTGCATGCTGTGCCGACAGCTAGCACGCCGCGCAGTACCACAGTACGGCCTAGATGCCGTACGAGCTAGACGTCGCCGGTGGTGAAAGCGCGGGAGACAGGAAGAAGAGAGAGCCAGAGGTAGAGGAAGAGACCGACAGTGGGCCCCGGGTCAACCTGTCAGCCACAGAGAGCACTGTGCTCTCGGGTATGACCAGCGTATTTTCAGTAATTTAGAAGTTTATTCTAAATTTACTGTAACCAATAGTAGAAACTGACCGTAAATTTTTCCACGCAACGCCAGTATGCCACACTGTAGTTTTACACACCTATTGTCCACTCACTGTAGCTACGTTCTAATTACATGAGTAGGATGGTTATTTTTGTGATAGTAGGAGTAAAAAATTTCAAAACAACCCTTATCAAATCTCGAGGACGAGATTTTTTCTTAAGGGGGGTAGTGTTGTAACACCCCAAAAATTTAACCATGTTTTGATTATTAAAATTTTGCGAGGAGTTTAAAATTTTTGCTTTCTGAATTTTCTTTTGATTTCAGAACCCCTTTTTCTTTAATATTGTGAAGTTTTTGCCCCAAGTAAAAACTTTCCAAGATTATCATTGGGCTTGTATAACCCTTCAAGAAAAACAATTCTTCTATCAGTGGATTTATTTGCATAATTATTTTTCCTGAGCTTTATTATTTTAAAGTGATTTTCATAAATTTTAGAGCCTCTTTTGCACTGCAACCATTTGATAAATGCATCTAAAATTTTCACCAAAATTTGGGGATGTCATGTGGTGTTTTTAAATCACTCTGGAAGAAAAATATCTTTTATTCATTGAAAATTTTGAGCTTCACCCCAAGTTTTCTAAACTAGTCCAGTTGGTACCTTTGCACTACAACCCCTTTAAATAATTCTTTAAAAAATTTACCAAGTATTTGGAGAGGGCAGTAGATGCATATAATTCATTTTTATGCAAAAACCCATGAATGTTCTTTGCAAAATTTGAGCAAATCACCATCTTTTACTCTCTAGTCCAGTTTGGCACTTTCTACAGCAGCCACATTTTATTTTTCTCTGTTACCCATGATTCTTTTTCCTGCTTATAATCCATCCTACAAAACCCTTAATTCTAGGAGAGTGGACCTATTGGAGTATATTTAGTACATAAAATGATAGCCTTTAGGTTCTGTTCAAAATTGGTTTTCTCAAATATTTGGACTAACAAGTTTCTATATTTGACAAACTAACCTGGCCACCATCACCTACACCTAATGAGACATTGATCTAGATATTTTGGCCACTCCAAGAACTGCCTAGATGCCTCTAGCATTTTGTCAAACACCTTGTGTGCATGGCCAGTTTTGGCATGGTTTTTAGTTAGCATTGTAAACTTGGTCCCCTGACCTAACCCCCATGTCCATTAACCTCCTTGCAAACTGTAACCTAGACCTATTAATTTCCAGCCTCGCTCGAGCACCCTCAGGCAGCCTCGTACCACCCCTCTAGCGCGCCCCACGGCCAGCAAGCGACGGCGGGAGGCCTTCTTCCTCGCCTCCGACCGATTCGGCCGCCGCCGCCCTCCGGTCCCATCCGTCGCAAACAGAGCCTCCCCCACCCTTCCAGCACCACCACCCAACTCCTCTTTGTCTTGCGGAGCCGCCCAAAATCGGCCCGAAGCCATCTCCGCCGTGAAGCTCGCCGCCGGCGACTCCCTTCACCCCCCAGCTGTTCAACCACGGGGAGGACCGCTCCGGACTGGCGGATCCATCCCCACCCTCAGAACCCCGCAGCGAAGCGCCGTTCGTCGACGGTGATCGTCGGAGCCCCGCCCCGCTCGGACAGAGGAGGAGGGAGCTGCGGGCGATTGGTCAAACCTGACCAGTGGGCCCCGTGGACCCACTGTCAGTGACCCACGCGCCGTCCCCGCTGGAATAAGTGGAGACGTAAACCCTGAATACGCCTTCGACGTGGTTAGTTTCAAAACATTTTTGCTTTTTTCTGTTTTATTTTAAAAACAGAAATTTGACTAAACTTTGACTAGCTATAACTTTTTAAATATAACTCCAAATGAGTTGATTCTTTTTCCTACCTCTCTCAAATATTGTCTAGTTTATTTTCAGATTTATTTGAAAAAAATTCAGACAACTTTTTTGTACTGTATTGAAACTATGTTTTAATTCAATATTTTCAAAAATAGGATTTTTGGAGAGGAAAACTTTCAAAAGCTTTAGGATGCACCCTGCCTCTACACAACTTGAAGGCAAGCATTCTGAACTCTGGCATAATATTGTCGTGTGATACAGTTACATCACCTCTCGTCTCGGAGTTTCCATTATTTTTTTTGATGATATGAACCTACTCATAAGTGCATATTGATGATTCCGTGCAATTGGAATTTGAAACGTTGTGATAGTAATCACCCTCGTATGCCTAACATGCCTATCGGAAGGAAGCCGGGAAAGCCTCTTTCTTGGGTAGACACGAGCTTGTCTCTGGTCCATGTCGAGACGGATGTGTCTGGTATGGCATAGTAAGGTATGATGAGTTGTGATTCTGTATGTTGCTTGGAAACATATTTGTTATGCTAATCGTGCAGGTAACACTTAAACCTCCTGAGTCGACCGTAGATCGAGTCTTGTTCCTGTAACCCCCATACTTGTTTCGTGCTACCACTTGTCCCTGCCGTAGGTAGGGTACGGTTCAGTAAGTTGTCAACCCCTTTCTAGCACACACCGTACAGAGAGGCCATGGTGGAAGATACCGACTGCATCCGGAAGGCATGCCACCTGGTCCGGGGCATGGGTGTTTTCGGTTGTAGCCGAGGGGGTAGCTCCCCTAGTTTGCGCGCATTATAAATTTTGTGATCCCATGCTATTCGAGGTTGTAGTCTCCACACTTAGAGTTTTGCTTAACGAGTGTCGTGGATGATTCCAGACACCGATAAGTCAAGCTGGTGTGTGCGGTTAGGTGTGTTTTCAATTAAAAGACCATAGGCGGAATTAGTCCTGATGGACTAACGGAATCCGTTACTCGTGGGTAAAGAGTACACCCTCTGCAGAGATTATATCTATTCGAATAGCGTGTCCATGGTTAAGGACTAGAGTCTGGGATGGGTCAAGTGTCGGTCTTAGTGTCGATCTTCGGAGGAAAAACTACTAAGCCAGAACTTTGATTATGACTGGTGACATATGATGATTATGATTGTTATTATTATGGACTAACTATTCTCATTATTTGAATTATTGAGTATCCCTGGGACGGTTCTACCTCCTGGATATTCACTGTGATTATTCTGCTATAAGCCCTTTATGTGGTGTCGCACAGACGCCCGACTGTGGCATGTTTGTTATTGATTTACTATATAAGCCCTTTATGTGGTGTCGCTGAGACGCCCGACTGTGGCATATGCTTGTTATTGATTTTCTTATAAGCCCTTTATGTGGTGTCGCTGAGACGCCCGACTGTGGCATGCTTGTTATGTATTTACTTTATAAGCCCTTTATGTGGTGTCGCACAGACGCCCGGCTGCGGCACGTTTGTTACTTATTTCACTTATGAGCCCTTTCTGTGGTGTCGCCCAGACGCCCGACTGAGGCATCCTATTTCTACTCTCTAATTGCATTTTATTCGTATTTTATGTGAATAACTTGCTTACGTACCTCATGGATTTTATTTTAGGACTGACGTTGCGATCATAGAATATTTCAGAGCATGATTATCGTTTGTTATATTATATCCGTGTTCATAATGTTTGCGAGTACATTCAAAGTACTCACTGGCTTGCCCGTGGCTATTGTCTTGGCCAGATTTCTTTCTTGGAGAGGAGCATTGCGATGATAGCCCTGGAAGATAATCAATGGTGATAGCAGTCTCGCGAAGATAGGAATTATCCAGGTCAGCTGTTCCTGTGGGAAATGGAGTCCCATAGACGCTGAGAGACCACAAACCGCTTCCGCCATTAGCCACTAGAAACCATTTGTTGTACTCATAGGCCAGAATGGTCTTGTACTACATATTTTGTATTCTTCTTGGAATTTCTGTATTGAGTTTGTGCCTCATCAGCTAACAGTAATCCTGGGCCTAATGAGCACAAGGGCCATTTTTGGGAAAATTAATACCCCGAAAACCCGGTCCTGACACACTCTACAGAGGTGGCGCACTTTACCCACACCACAGAAAGCATGGCCTCACACTCCCATTCGGGTGGACCAACGGCGTTCCGACAAAACCGATCTACTGCCATGACACTCTCCCGGCCACTCCGACCAACTCCCTCTCAAGGCTATGTCATGGGTGGCCCCATGCCTGCCAAAGGCATCTTCGGCCACCGTCGTGGCCAAATGGTCCCAAATGGGGACAAGGTACCATAAAAACAAACGGGCACACAAGGCTTATGTCGTCCTACCTGATCAGGGTAGCGTCCGGGCATAACCTTCCCTCATTGGAGGCACCGGCGAGAGGCATGACAATAAACCCAGCTAGAACCCCCCCCCCATAAGGTAAATGTGGTTGCACTGGAAAAAGCCCGGTTCGGTGGCTCCTGACCAACTTAATGACGGAATTTATCCTCAAAGCATATCAACGATAATTGATACTCCGATATCATCTATCAACCTGTAATCCAAGTCACAGAAATATCCAACAAATAATCCAAAGCATGACCTAAACATAATACCCCGAGGGCAACATGACACTTCTATCATGATGAATCCAAGAATGATAATGATACTACCCCCAATAGCAAAAATTAACTATCCAGCTAAGATCCACATGCAAATATCATCTCCGAAAATAATGCTCCAAGCAACAACAACAAAGCGTCAACTATCATCCCAAAAATAATCATTCTAGCCACTAATAATCCAAAGGCAACATGTCGTCCACATAAGCTGCAAACATTAGCCCTAGAACTCCAAGCAACATCATGGCAATAACAAGTTCAAAAACAACTCCGAGAAAATGCCATGAACAAATCACAAGTAGCTAAAACAATATTTTAGACAGGTTGAAATAGTTTAAACCATGTCAGTGCATTACAGTGATGCAAATGGAGGGTGTAGCTTGCTTGGGGTGGAAGAAATCACCGGGAGAAAGTGCGAGAACCTCACGGAAAAAATCACCGGAAAACATTCTCTCTCGGAGGGTGAGGGAGTCCTGGATTAGGGGGTATCCGGACAGCTGGGCTGTGTACAACGTCCGGACTACTGAAGCGTGAAGATACAAGACTCAAGACTTTGGCCCGTGTCCGTATGGGACTCTCCTTTGCGTGGAAGACAAGCTTGGCGATCCGGATATCGTGTTTCCTTCCTTGTAACCGACTCCATGTAAACCCTAGCCCTCTCCGGTGTCTATATAAACCGGAGAGGTTGGTCCTTAGAAGGCCGATCACAATTACAATCATACCATCATAGGCTAGCTTCTAGGGTTTAGCCTCTACGATCTTGTGGTAGATCTACTCTTGTACTACCCATATCTTCAATATTAATCAAGCAAGAAGTAGGGCTTTACCTCCATCGAGAGGGCTCGAACCTGGGTAAACATCTGTGTCCCTTGCTTCATGTTACCATCAGCCTTGACACACAGATCGGGACCCCCTACCCGAGATCCGCCGGTTTTGACACTGACATTGGTGCTTTCATTGAGAGTTCCTCTGTGACGTCGCCGCAAGGCTCAATGGCTCCTTCAATCATCGTCAATGACACGGTACAGGGTGAGACTTTCCTTCCCGGACAGATTTTTGTGTTCGGCGGCTTCGTGCTGCGGGCCAAGTCGCTTGGCCATCTGGAGCGGATCGAGGGCTACGCCCCTGGCCATCAAATCAGGTTCGGAAACATGAACTACACGGCGGATATCCGCGGAGACTTGATCTTCGACGGGTTCGGGCCCGCGCCAGGAGCACCGGACAGTCACGCCGAGCATGGCCTGGACCAGCTGTCAGACAACACTCGGAATATCACCCCTGCAGCAGCCCCGGACTCAAATCCGGAGCAGGCTGCGTTGCCAAGGGACGGAGGGATGGACCCCGACCCGCAGGCCGTACCTTCATCGGCGGTGGAGCCGAACACAGGCCTCGCTCCTGAAGAAGGCCCGTGACTCCGGACCCCCGGATTCGTATCCGGTTGTAGGATCCAGTCCGCGCGTTCCCGAGCTCGCCGAGCCTGGTTGGGCTCCGGTAATGGAGTTCACCGTTGCGGACATCTTTCAACACTCGCCCTTGGGAGACATGCTGAACTCATTAAATTCTCTCTCTCTGTCAGGAGGCTCCCGCCGAACTATGTCCGGCTCGAGTGGGAGGAGGGCGATGAAGGAATTCTCTGCCCACCCACCACCCACTTCATTGCCACGATCGATGATTTAACCGACGTGCTTGACTTTGACTCTGAAGACATCGACGGTATGGACGACGATGCAGGAGAATTATAGGAGCCATCGCTCACAGGGCGGTGGACGGCCACCTCTTCATACGATATATATATGGTGGACACTCCGAAGGAAACTAATGGCGACGAGGCAACGGAGGATAACCCCTCGGGAAGAAAAGCAAAGCATGGGCATCATCGGCGCCACTCCAAGCCCCGCCACAGCAATACCGCCCCCGGAGAAGAAAGTAATCCAGATGGCACCGAAGAAGACTATGACCCTGACCAGCCCGCCTTCGAGCAGGCCGAACAAGAAGATGAGCAGGTCAGCCCAGAAGAACAGGCGACGGACGGATACCCGGAGGAGGACAACTACATGCCCCCCTCCGAAGACGAGACTAGCCTCGGCGACGACGCATTCGGCGTGCCTGAGGACCCCGTGGAGCAGGAGCGCTTCAAGCGTAGGCTTATAGCCACTGCGAGGAGCCTGAAGAAGAAGCTGCATCAACTCCAAGCTGATCAAGACCTACTCACAGATAGATGGACTGAAGTCCTAGCAGCCGAGGAATATGGACTCGAACGCCAAACGGCTGACCGGCCACCCCGTGGACGGGATAAAACGGGATATCAGCCCAAATACCAGCCCGCACCCCCACGCTAATACACTATGGCCCAGGGCAACAGGCAAGACCTGCAAGATATTCTGGAAAACAAAGCAGGACAGCCAAGTTCGATCTACGGATCGCGGGGACGCGCCCTAGCGCGCGACAATGATCGTCGCGCCGGATACATAATCAACAAGTCTGGCCGGGCCGAACACAGCAACCCAGACCAATTCGAGTTGCGTAGCCACATAGCCCAGCACAGAGGCGCCGCACACCCCCTCTGCTTCACTAACGAACTGATGGATCATGAATTCCCAGAAGGGTTCAAACCCGTAAACATCGAATCATACGATGGCACAACAGACCCTGCAGTATGGATCGAAGATTTCCTTCTCCAAATTCACATGGCCCGCGGAGATGATCTACACGCCATCAAGTATCTTCCCCTTAAGCTCAAAGGACCAGCCCGACATTGGTTAAACAGCCTGCCAGCAAATTCCATTGGCAGTTGGGAAAACCTGGAAGACGCATTCCTTGACAACTTCCAGGGCACATATGTGCGACCACCAGACGCTGATGACCTGAGCCACATTACTCAACAGCCCGGAGAATCAGCCAGGAAATTCTAGACCTGGTTCCTAACTAAAAAGAACCAAATAGTCGACTTTCCGGACGCCGAAGCCCTAGCGGCTTTTAAGCATAATATCCATGATGAGTGGCTTGCTCGACACCTCGGCCAGGAAAAACCCAAGTCCATGACAGCTCTCACAACACTAATGACCCGCTTTTGCGCGGGTGAGGACAGCTGGTTGGCCCGCAGCGGCACCACGCCACATTCCGGCACTTCGGACGGCCGCAATGCTAACGGCAAGCCACGGCGTAACAGACATAAGAGACGGAACAACGGTGACAACACTGAAGACATGGCAGTCAACGCCGGATTCAGCAGATCTAAGTCCGGTCAGCGGAAAAAGCCGTTCAAAAGAAATAATCAGGGATCGTCCAGTCTGGAAACGGTCAATAGAACCCCGGCGTCCGAACATGGGGGGTCAAAAGAAATTCCCTCCCCCCAGGTGAAAACGGTCAATATGATCTACGCCACTCATATCCCCAAGCGGGAACGGAAGTGAGCACTACGGGACGTCTATGCGATGGATCCAGTCGCCCCCAAATTCAACCCATGGACAGCTTGTCCGATCACCTTTGATCGTAGGGATCATCCTACTAGCATCCGTCACGGCGGCTTAGCCGCATTGGTCTTGGACCCGATCATCGATGGATTCCACCTCACGGGAGTCCTTATGGACGGCGGCAACAGCCTGAACCTGCTTTATCAGGACACAATGCGCAAAATGGGCATTGATCCTTCAAGGATCAAGCCAACCAAAACCACCTTTAGAGGTGTCATTCCTGGAGTAGAGGCCCGCTGTACGGGCTCTATAACATTGGAAGTGGTCTTCGGATCCCCGGACAACTTCCGGAGCGAAGAGTTAATCTTCGATATCGTCCTTTCCGTAGTGGTTACCACGCACTACTCGGACGAACCGCATTCGCTAGATTCAATGCGGTACCACATTATGCATACCTCAAGCTCAAGATGCCAGGTCCACGCGGGGTCATAACAGTAAACAGAAACATGGACCGCTCTCTCCGTACAGAAGAGCATACTGCAGCCCTCGCAGCGAAAGTACAATGCGGCCTCCTCCGGCAAACCTCCAATCCGGCGACGACAACCCCAAGCACCGTCAAGCGAGTCCGGAGCACCCTACAACAGGATCATCAGGAACACCAAGAGCGTGATTAGCAGACCGGCCTCCACTCAAGCCCCATCAAAGCAGCATTCGTGCCACGCGTACACAATTACGCACTCAAGATACCATGGGCATGGGCGGAGGCGCATCAACGACTCAGTCAATAGTGCGGGTAACCACCAAATACCTTCATAATCTTTCCCTCTTACCTTTCAGGACATCGCTTTAGTGCAACATCCTCAGAAGAGCCGAATTGCCGGACTTACATGGGAGAGACATCCAAAGAGGCAACAGACGTTGTGCACAGAAGGAAATACCCAGGTGGAATCTATTTACGATCATTATACCTGCTTTATCTATCTGTACACAGCCTGCCCCTGGATAGGACATGTCAAATAGTCCTATTTATCTCCACTTAATGCATCCATTGTAAACATATGCTTAAACGTATTATTCGTCAATGGGAGATCATATATATCATCAGCTTATTATTCTTATTTGAGCATTTTTTCTCTTATAAATTTTTATTTGATATTGCATCCGTACACCTTGGTATGGTCAGTTTGCCAGGGGATTCTCATGGCGCCCCATAATATGGCAAGTAAAGTCCAAACACTTTCAACAGTGCGGCACCCCGAACTTATAGCACTATATGCATTAGCTCCCAATCATGTCTTGGGTCTACAGTTGGGATAGCCCGGCTCCCTTGTTTTGGTGCCTTACATTCTGTTATATCGGCTGAGGTAGCACAGGGAGAACTACTGCGATTGTGTCCCGGTTCTTCCAGACGATCACCTCAGTAGAGAAAGCCGAAAACTGACCAGCATGATGTGGCGAGAGCTGGTCGTTGTTCGAGAGGTCCTAAAATCCTTAAAGATTTTCTGCTTTAGGCGATAAATCGGCTTCGTCCGATCTAGGCATGTATAGCACCCCCGTTCGGCCTTCCGAATTCTAGGGGCTTTGCCGAAATTTAAAATTGTAGACTTCTATGGCTAAGTGAAAGTTATAAAGCTGCATAGTCTGATTGCCTTGTTCGCTACGCCGGACACCTCCTTAATGGACCAAACATTTGGATAAAGAGTGTCCGGATTTTCCATGAACACCCCAGTACTAATTACGTGGGGGCGGAAGCCAATGACTGGCCTATGTTCAGAATCTTATAAACAGCCGCACAGAAGGTAATATTTTAAATAACAAAAGCGCTACATAGCGCAAGTAACTTCGTCTTTAAATTACAAACATGACAGAAGTGAATTCATTCAAAAATGGTGTCCTTGGTACACTCATCGGCCACGAGACAAGCACCCTTCATAACGCCATCATAGTACATCTCGGGATGGCGATGCGCCTTGCCCTCCGGCGGCCCGTCCTTGACCAACTTCTCCGCATCCAGCTTGACCCAATGCACCTTGACGCGGGCAAAGGCCTGGCGGGCACCCTCAATACAAAAGGATCACTTGATCACTTCAAGCCGCGGACAGGCATCCACCATCCGCTTGATCAGGCCAAAGTAGCTAGTGGGAAGGAGCTCACAAGGCCACATCTAGACTATGAAACCTTTCATAGCCAGTTCGGCCGCCCTGTGGAGTTCGACCAACTGCTTTAGTTGGTCACTCAGAGGCATCGAGTGTTCGGCCCCGACATACTGGGACCAGAACAGCTTCTCCGTTGAGCTCCCCTCCTGGGCACGGTAGAACTCCGCAGTGTCTGATACGCTGCATGGAAGATCTGCGAATGCCCATGGAGAGCTCCGAATTCGAGTAAGTAAAAGAAACGCCTCCTCCACATGTTTGCTTTGCATAAAGAACTTCTTACCCGCTGCTATCTTTTTGGCCTCCTGGATCTCCTGCTGTGCTTTCTCGGCTTCGGCCTTAGCGTCTTTCAAATTGACATGGGCCTTCGCAAGGTCGACCTCTTTCACCTTCAGATCATGCTCCACGGACTCGCACTTCTTGCCGAGGTCCCGGAGCTCTTGCTATACCTTGCCCACTCTAGAACTTTGCTTTTCGCGCTCCTTGCATTCCAAGGCCGCTTTGTCTTCGGCCTCGGACAGCGCTTTCTTCAGGGACGCCACTTCGGCGGTGGCCCCTGTTACACAGTCACGATGCTTTGGCGTTAGACCGGCCAATCTTGCCTATCTTTAAATACATGCGAGCGGGGAATCGCTTACCTTTATTCTCCCTTAGCTGCCTCTTCGTGAGGCCGAGCTCTCCCTGCGCTTGCTCCAGGTCCCACTTTAGTTCGGCAACCTTGGCGGTGCGGGCAGCAGCGGCAAGCAGCACATCCTGCTTATTCGCATGATTACTTCTTGTTAGACTCTTGCGGATTATAATTGACCCTCCGTTTGGTTTTTCTTTCCGAACACCAAACAGAGTATCATGGGCTACTACCTATCGGGTGGTAATTTTACACATATTTATTACTTACCTCAAAGCCTATCAAGAGGCTGGTGCAAGCTTTGGTTAGTCCGCTCTTGGTGGACGAAACCTTCCGAATCACCGAACTCATAAGAGTACGGTGCTCTTCATCCATGGAAGCGCCGTGAAGCACTTCCAGCAGACAATCCGGCTCCTCGGGTGCACAGGAAGTCCTCGATATAGACGGCTCGCCCTCCCTAACGAGGGGCTATCCGCCTAAGTTCGGAACCATTGAAGGTTCCAGGACAGTGTTCGGCTGAGAGCCCGGCCTACTGTGGCTCTCATCGACACAATTCGCGGGGATCTTGAACCCCGTGTGTCCGACGTCTGGGACCCAGCTTCGGGGCATCTCCAGAGTCACCCCCCCCCCCCCGCTCTGGGAGCCTTCGGGACAACACCTCCGAATCATCCGCGGGCTGAGGAATAGTGGCTGTCGGGAGCGAATTGATCTTCGAATCGCTCAGGGACCTGGAGGAATATACCTCGGGGTGAGCCCTGGCCGGACTACACATATGTTCAGCGTTAAACAAAAGCTATAGAGTGTAGTTATGGTGGAGTGCAGACACTTACGATCGCACTGGGGGCTTCCCCCTGGGCAGCCACCCCTCCTCGCTGTGAGCTATCGTTGCGGAGTAGTCCGGAAGGGACACTGTCGGTGTCAAAACCGGCGGATCTCGGGTAGGGGGTCCCGAACTGTGCGTCTAGGCGGATGGTAACAGGAGACAAGGGACACGATGTTTTTACCCAGGTTCGGGCCCTCTCGATGGAGGTAAAACCCTACTCCTGCTTGATTAATATTGATGATATGGGTAGTACAAGAGTAGATCTACCACGAGATCGGAGTGGCTAAACCCTAGAAGCTAGCCTATGGTATGATTGTTGTTCGTCCTACGGACTAAAATTCTCTGGTTTATATAGACACCGGAGAGGGCTAGGGTTACACAGAGTCGGTTACAATGGGAGGAGATCTTCATATCATATCGCCAAGCTTGCCTTCCACGCCAAGGAAAGTCCCATCCGGACACGGGACGGAGTCTTCAATCTTGTATCTTCATAGTCCAGGAGTCCGGCCAAAGGTCTTAGTCTGGCCATCCGGACACCCCCTAATCCAGGACTCCCTCAGTAGGCCCCGAACCAGGCTTCAATGACGACGAGTCCGGCGCGCAAGTTGTCTTCGGCATTGCAAGGCGGGTTCTCCTTCAAATTCCCTGTATCCGTAGAATAGTGTCCGGCTTCTAGTGCGTGTTGTCCTCCTCGGCTTCTGTGCCCCATAATGACCATCTTCCATGCGTTAAACGAATGCGAAAGGCTAGGGGATTTTCTCTTTACTTACCCCCCGGGTTGCGTTAATGAGCCGCCCATAAAAGAGACGGGGATTTAGATCCAATTCGCACCATCTTCCCTCCGCGAGTCTTCATCAGAGCGCCTCTGACAGAGATCCATTCCATCATGGCCAGTCAGTGCCGCTCCTCCTCTCGCCCCTCCAGCCCTCGGCCCGGAGATTGGGGGCGGTGTTCCGTCCCGCATAGCGAGTTAGTAGTGCTTCTCCCCCCAGCATATATGGTCCCGGTTTGAGCCGGGATTGCCGCCTATAGCGGCGGAGAGCAGGCGGAGGGCGTCCCCAATCCCTCTCAAGGAGAGCAGGTATGCTTAGTCCCTTATTTGATGAGAGGACTAGGATTTCCGATTCATCCGTTTCTCTGAGGGTTGCTGGAGTTCTACGGCCTCCAGCTACATAACCTCACGCCCGCCTCCATTTTGCACATCGCAGGCTTCGTGGCCCTCTACGAGCTGTTCTTGGGTGTTGAGGCCCATTTCACGCTGTGGAAGAGGTTGTTTTGTCTTGTGCCCCGTTCTTAGGAGGGGTCTATTTATCAGGTGGGCGGAGCCGAACTATTGCGCATCGCCGGGATCGGATATCTATCCGGTACCCCAAAGAGGGCGTCGGAAGACTGGCCCTCGGAGTGGTTTTATATAGATGACGTCCCCCTACCGGACCCTGTACGGATCGGCCTCCCCGAGTTCAATAATGCCCCGTTGAAGAAGCGCCTGAGTTGGCGCCCGCGGAACCCTCAGAGGGAAGCTGACAGGGACGTCATGTACCTGATGAGCCTGATAAGGTTGTTGGCTCATTCCGGACTGACCATGATCAAGGTCATGGCCATATGGATTACGCGAGGGGTGCAGCCGCTTCAATACAGAGGCCACCCCAAGTGGGATTTCAACGGGGAGAATGACGCTACCCGGTGCGGTCGCAAGGGGCCAGATTCGGCCGCCACTTTAACGAGAATCTTATCCGCTTTGTACAAGGGGGAAGAGGAAGAATTCCTCCGTGTCAACCCGGAAGGCGGATTCTCCATGTACAATCCACCTAGTTGGGTGAGCGGACACTTTCACTTGCCTATCTGCTTTTGAAATTCCCGTAGTTGAGTACTTAGTCTAGTAGTGTTTAAACGCAGGAGCTGCGCCAGGCTGTGAAGGAAATAAACAGCCCTGATCCATAACCCGAGGACTCGGAACGGTCCCTCGATTCGGACTCCCAAGAAGATCCGGACTTATGCGTGGAGTTGATTGATGGAGTATTTCATCAATTGAGCAAGGATAACTCCTTAGTGGCCATCACGGCCGACTATCCCGGACTACTTCCAGCCTCCAAGGTAACTAAGACCGAAGTCCCAGTATTCTCATGCTTTATCTTGCATGCCGTAAACTAATAGCATTTCGGAGGGTAAATCCTTGAGGCGGAAGGCCGAGCCCACGGTGGGCAGCTAACAAGGGCCGCTGAAGCCAGGCGGGCCAAAAAGAAGTCCAGACCAGATCGAGATTTCGGCGCAACGGTATGTTGTGCGAATTTAACGACTAGGGTTTATGCCCTTGAGTTTTACTAATGCTGATGATTTTCTTAGAAAGAAGAGAGCCCGCCGGAGTATGTCCGCCGGCCAAGATTCGAGGCCAGATCTGGAAGCAGAGGCGGACTCGGGGCGCGCCTCGGGCGCTCCTCCGACAGAGGACGCCGACGGGCTATCTGCCCCCAATTCAGAGATGGAGAGTGCCCTGAACCACAGACGCCGCCGGACTATTCTTCGTGACGCGTGTTTTTTCCCCAGAGGTGTTGGACGCCTTTAATACAGGAGATGCGTATCTTCGTGCTGCTCAAAATGGTCTAGCCAGAGCCACGGAGTAGTATGTGAAAGACATACAAGTGAGTAGAATTGAAGGTTATATATGTCAGTAGCCCCCGAGACTTGAAACAGTGAAAATAACTGTTTGAAGGATCATGTGCTATGCAGTGTCTTACAAAGAAGAATACGCAATTGTCCCAGGAGCTCGAAGAGTGCAAGGCCCAGCTCGAGGCCGCATTGGCCACTTCAAAAAATGTGAAGGGGACGCCCGCAGGTAATATATGCTTCGAAAGATAATTCCGTTTTGAAATGCGGCAGGCGTGCAACCCTGACAATAATAATGCAGATGAGGTCGGAGTAAATCCGGACAAGCAACAACTCCTACGCCAACTAAAGGCTGGCGAGAGCGTGCTGACGAGGGTGAGGCAAGAGAAGAACAAGCTTCAAGACACCAATACCCAGCTGGGTAAGGAACTGAAAGGTGTTCGTATTCAGCTGTCTTTTGCCGTGAAGGAGAATCGGCGACTTTGATGCGGCATTTTTAGTAAGTGCTTGAACGAATCTTCGAAAAAAGAATTCGGCGAGGAAGTCGATTGACAGAGCTATGTCTGTAGGTCTGCTGACAGGTCGTCCTGCGGAGGAAATGCCCGGTTCAACGGGAGACCTTCTTCCCGAGCTGTTGCAACTACACGAACGAGTTCGACAGGCAATGCAAAGCGTCATCCAGGCTATGTGGCCATCCCTCTCTGTGCCCGAAGGCCTTGAGGACCTTACAAAGAAGCTGGAGGGAGTGCTTCCGGTTGTGGTAGATATCGGCTTGCCGTCAAGGTGCCAGGGAGGCCTGGGCCATGGTGAAGACTCGATACACGAAGGCTGACCCAAACCACATGGCCGAGGTCGGCCCTATAGGTCCGGACGGAAAGGAGATCCCAGTCAGCTTAGCATATGGCCAGGTGGATCTGGTTGCAAAGTATTCCCAACAGGACTGTAAATTAGACCGCCTGTTGGATGGTATTGAAGAAGAATATGCCGAGTCGGATTGACTCTGTAATTTAAAATGACATAAAAATGCCTTCTAGCCAGATTGTAGATCGTTTGTCATTGCGGACCTTTTCGCTTCGACCTCTGGACCCTATAGTCCAGAGTGTGTCCGAATACCCTCTCGATTATGTAAGAACTGGGGCATGCATGGAGACAAGCCGTAGGGGTCATAAGTGCTTTAGCAGACAAGTGCCCAACTAGTTATGTTATATTACATGGTTAGTAAGAAACATCTTCCAGGGAGAATAGTTCCGTTAGGGGTTCCTTTCCCTGGGAGGCATGCCCTAAAGTGCATGTCCGAACTGCCAGAAAGAGCAGAAAAGCATCTGGGGGCAAATGAATAAATACGAAAGATCATCTTTTAGTTCACCGACCGAATATTCCCTTAAGAACGCTAGCTTTCGGCTTCACCCAGTCTGAGGTACACATCCGGCTGACCCGGCAGTAACAATCGCAGAGGTGCTCCCTTTACCACCTAGCCAAACGAACGGGAACGTAGGGGTAAGCACAGGAGCCAGGCAACCCAACTTGGCCAAAACTTAAGTCATATCGATGCATATAATGGTGTATAAAAGGTTCATGCGGAAGCATCACACATGTTTTGGGCATGAGGCCCGTTTTATATAAAATTCTTGGTAAAGAAGCCCCCAGGTATTATGAGCGTGGGTAGCGCGTCGGGTATGTGCGAACAATGCACAGGCAAGCCCCTAAGGGCTTGGGAGAAAAAAAGGGTAGGGAGAAGGAACAAAATCCCGAACTGCCAATAAAAAATAAAAATAGAAAATAAAACAAAGGGATAAAGGAAGGAAACAAACACGGAGTCTGACGCTAGGCGTAGAATCTTCGTAGGCATGCTGCGTTCCATGGGTTCGGCTCGAGTTGGTTATCCGATGTATTTCGCAAACGGTACGCTCCGCCGGTCAGTACTTGATCGATTATGAAGGGGCCCTCCCATTTGGGCTTTAATTTATCCTTTTTCTTGTCCGGCACACGTAGAACTAATTCGCCAATGTTATAGGTTTTGGCCCGTACTTCTCTGCTTTGGTATCTTCGAGCCTGCTGTTGATAGAATGCGGAACGAGCTTTTGCCACGTCGCGCTCCTCTTCCAATGTGTCCAAGCTGTCCTACCGATCGAGCTCGGCTTCTCTTTCTTCGTACATGCGCACTAGAGGTGAGTCATGGATTATGTCGCATGGCAGTACCGCCTCTGCGCCGTATACCATAAAGAATGGTGTGAATCCGGTAGTGCGATTCGGCGTGGTCCGCAGCCCCCAGAGTACGGAGTCAAGCTCCTCTACCCAGTGCATGTTAGATTCCTTGAGTGATCGCACTAGTCTGGGTTTGATGCCGCTCATAATGAGATCGTTGGCCCGTTCGACTTGACCGTTAGTTTGAGGGTGATAGACTGAATCATAGTCGAGCTTGATGCCCATGTTTTTGCACCAAAGTTTGACTTCATCGGCCGTGAAGTTTGTGCCGTTGTCGGTTATGATGCTGTGGGGGACGCCGTAACGGTGTACGACCACGGATATGAAGTCTATCACTGGTCCGGATTCGGCCGTCTTTACAGGCTTGGCTTCTATCCATTTGGTGAATTTGTCCACCATGACCAGTAGATATTTTTGCTTGTGGGTTCCTCCTTTAAGGGGTCCGACCATGTCAAGCTCCCAGACCGCGAAAGGCCAGGTAATGGGTATAGTTTGTAGGGCGGTAGGCGGCATGTGGCTTTGGTTGACCAATAACTGGCAACCAACACATCGTTGCACTAAGTCCTGAGCGTCTGCCTGGGCCGTTGGCCAATAAAATCTGGTACGGAAGGCCTTGCTTACAAGGGCCCGGGCTGCAGCGTGGTGCCCGCCGAGTCCGGCATGAATTTCAGCCAAAAGGTCTCGCCATTCCTCTTAGGAGATACACCTTTGAAGGACTCCGGTTGTGCTTTTCTTGTAAAGCTCTCCCTCGTGGACTTTGTAGGCTTTAGATTGCCGCACTATGCAGCGGGCCTCGTTTTGGTCCTCGGGAAGTTCCTGCCTAGTTAGGTAGGCTAGGAATGGTTCTGTCCAAGGGGCAATGACTGCCATTATTGCACGGGCTGACGGCGTTGTTTCGTTGGCGGAGCCCCCAACTGTGTCAGAATGTTCGGTGAGGGGCAGTGTAGTTGTGTCCGGGCTATTGTTTCCGGATTCTCCTTCCCATGATATGGATGGCTTGAATAGCCTTTCTAGGAAGATGTTGGGAGGGACGGCCTCGTGCTTGGCGCCAATGCGTGCCAACACGTCTGCTGCTTGGTTATTTTCCCGGGCTATGTGATGAAATTCAAGCCCCTCAAACAAGGCTGACATCCTTAATATGGAGTTGCGGTAAGCTTCCATTTTCGGATCCTTGGCATTGAAGTCTCCATTTATTTGGGATATTGCGAGGTTTGAATCCCCGCGGACCTCTAGGCGCTGAATGCCCATGGAGACTGCCATCCGGAGGCCATGTAAAAGGGTCTCGTATTCGGCTGCGTTGTTGGAATCCGTGTACATTATCTGAAGTACGTATTGGACTGTGTCTCCGGTTGGGGACGTCAGAACGACGCCAGCCCCCAGGCCAGCCAACATTTTGGAGCCGTCGAAGTGCATGATCCAGTTGGAGTATGTGCCGTACTCTTTAGGGAGTTCGGCTTCAGTCCATTCGGCGATGAAGTCGGCCAAAACCTGCGACTTAATAGCTCGCCTTGGCTTGTAGGTTATGTCGAATGGGAGGAGCTCGATGGCCCATTTGGCAATCCGGCCCGTTGCGTCGCGGTTGTTTATAATATCATTAAGGGGTACTTCGGATGCCACTGTTATGGAGCACTCTTGCAAGTAGTGTCGCAGCTTCCGGGATGCCATGAACACCACGTACGCTATCTTTTGATAATGCGGGTACCGTGACTTGCATGGAGTTAGTACAGTGGACACGTAGTACACTGGTTTTTGGAGGGGGAACTTGTGTCCGTCCGCTTCTCGTTCGACGACGAGCACCGCGCTTACAACTTGATGGGTTGCCGCGATGTATAATAGCATTGGTTCGCCCGTGTTGGGCGCGGCCAGGACCGGATTTGTTGCCAGTATGGCTTTTATTTCTTCGAGTCCGGCCATGGCGGCATCCGTCCACTCAAAGTGGTCGGTGCGCCGCAGGAGGCGATAGAGGGGTAATGCCTTTTCTCCTAAGTGGGAGATAAAGCTGCTTAGAGCCGCCATGCATCCTGTCAGTTTTTGTATTTGTTTGAGGTCCTTTGGGGTATCCAATTGTGACAGAGCTCGGATCTTGGCTGGGTTTGCTTCAATTCCTCTACCGGATACGATGAAGCCCAAGAGCTTTCCGGCTAGTACGCCGAAAACGCATTTTTCCGGGTTGAGCTTAATGTCATATGTTCGGAGATTGTCGAACGTGAGCCTCAAGTCGTCTACTAGAGTATCGACGTGTTTTGTTTTGACGACCACGTTATCTACGTATGCTTCAACTATTTTGCCGATCTGGTTGGCCAGGCATGTCTGAATCATGCGCTGATCTGTTGCGCCGGCGTTTTTGAGCCCGAAGGGCATCGTGTTGAAGCAGAATGGGCCATATGGGGTGATGAATGCCGTTGCGGCTTGGTCTGACTCTGCCATCTTGATTTAGTGGTAGCCAGAGTATGCATCGAGGAAACACAATGAGTCGTTTCCTGCGGTGGCATCGATGATTTGATCAATTTGGGGGAGTGGGAGAGGGTCCTTTGGACAGGCCTTGTTTAGGTCTTTGAAATCGACACATAGGCGCCAAGATTTGTCCTTCTTTGGTACCATCACCAGGTTTGCTAGCCAGTCCGGATGCTTTATGTCTCTAATGAATCCGGCTTCCAGTAGTTTTGCTAGCTCCTCTCCCATGGCTTGTCTCTTGGGTTCGGAAAAACCCCGTAGAGTCTGCTTGACGGGTTTAAACCCTTTTAGGATGTTCAGGCTTTGCTCAGACAGCCTGCGTGGGATTCCTGGCATATCTGAGGGGTGCCAGGCGAAAATGTCCCAATTTTCTCGCAGGAAGTCTCTGAGTGCGGCGTCTACATCGGGTTTTAGTTGTGCCCCTATGGAGGCCGTTTTTGTAGGGTCCGTTGGATGGACTTGGAATTTGACTATTTCGTCCGCTGGTTTAAAAGAGGTGGACTTGGATCTCTTGTCTAGTATCACATTGTCCCTGTCCACCGTAGAGCGCAACGCAGTTAGTTCCTCGGCCGCTAGGGCCTCGGATAATGCCTCCAGGGCCAGTGCGGCTGTCTTGTTTTCAGCGGAGCGCTATGTCCGGATCACTTGCGAGAGTGATGATTCCATTGGGTCCGGGCATTTTGAGCTTCATGCACCCGTAATGGGGTATGGCTTGGAAAATTGTAAATGCTTCTCGCCCTAGCAGAGCGTGGTATCCGCTGCTGAACGGGGCCACTTGAAATGTGACCTCCTCGGATCTGTAATTATCCGGCGTGCCAAACACCACATCCAGTGTGATTTTTCCTGAACAGCACGCTTCCCGGCTTGGAATTATTCCTCTAAAAGTTGTGTTGCTTCGCTCAATGCGGCTCCAGTCAATTTCCATTTTTCGCAGGGTTTCCTCGTAGATGAGGTTAAGTTCGCTGCCGTCGTCCATGAGTACCTTTGTAAGTCGGAAGCCGTCCACTATCGGACTTAGGAGCAATGCGGCTGGTGCTCGGGCTGTCCGGAATTTAGGTTCGTCACTGGCATTAAAGGTGATAGCTGTGTCACTCCATGGGTTTATTGTTGCTACTTGGTAGACTTCGGCAAGGTTGCAGAGTGTTCATTTCCTTGCATTGTTTGATGTGAAGGTCTCAAAGACTGTCGACACTGTACTGGGGAGGTATTCTTCGGGTGCTGGAGTTAAAACCTCCTCGCCACTTCGGGCCACCTGCCGTAGTATCCAACATGCTCTAAGGCTATGCGTTGGTGTGGCTTCCCATGAATTATGAATTTTACAGGGTCCATTGAGCCATCCTTCCAGTACGGTCCCGTACCTTGTAGAGGGTTTTTGTTTTTTGATGTTTGGCTCAGATGCCTGGCGATAATGCGCGCTTTTGTTTCGGACTCGTGTTGTATTCGGGGCCGGATTGTCCCAGAATTTATCTTCGGTTTTCCGAACACTTTCAGTCGCACAGTACTTTCGTACTATGGATGTCAAGTCGGCGAATCGTGTAATTTCACGGCGACTTATGGCGTTGAGGATTCCGATGTCCGTGCAGTTGTTACAGAAGAGTGAAATTGCTTCTTTCTCGCGGCAGTCCTTTATCCTGTTCATAACCAGGAGGAATCTGGCCCAGTAGTGGTGTACTGTTTCTCCGGGCTCTTGCCGTATTAGGGATAAATCCCGCATAGTTGGGTGGGCGGGTGGAAGTAAATCCGGAACCTTGCCCGATGTAAGATTCAGGGGCCAAGCGGTTTCCGAATTCGGAAGCTTGCTTTCTTGGACATTATTCAATGAATCAGGCCTACTTTAGGTTCAGGGTTTGGGCGACATCCTCCCCTCCACGGGTGTCCGGCATGGAGGGATCGGGAATCCGGACACATCTGGTCCTTAGGGCGGGCGAAGACTCGCCACGTTGTTCTTCCACCACTTCAACGTGATGGGTGACCTGGGGAGAGTCGATATCTCTCTGATCGGGTTTAAGCCCAATCTGGCCGTAATCTGTAGCGACTCCTAGGGCCGCGATGCGATCCAAGAGCTTGTTCAGGGAGAGGAGGTCCATCGGATCTAACTGCTCGGCAAGCTCCGAGCTGATGTGAAGATTGCTTTCGATGGCCCGAGAGGTCATCGTCGGCGCGGCGGCCGGACAGGCGGCCGTCAAAAACCTGCCTAGCCGGAGAGTTTGGCCGACAGCCAAAGCTCCTTTAGCAACTACACCATCTTTAAAGACGGGATGCAGCATCCTTCTTGATGGTGATGACACAGCGGAACTCTCAATGAAAGCACCAATGTCGGTGTCAAAACCGGCGGATCTTGGGTAGGGGGTCCCGAACTGTGCGTCTTGGCGGATGGTAACAGGAGACAAGGGACACGATGTTTTTACCCAGGTTCGGGCCCTCTCGATGGAGGTAAAACCCTACTCCTGCTTGATTAATATTGATGATATGGGTAGTACAAGAGTAGATCTACCACGAGATCAGAGTGGCTAAACCCTAGAAGCTAGCCTATGGTATGATTGTTGTTCGTCCTATGGACTAAAACTCTTCGGTTTATATAGACACCGGAGAGGGCTAGGGTTACACAGAGTCGGTTACAATGGGAGGAGATCTTCATATTGTATCGCCAAGCTTGCCTTCCACGCCAAGGAAAGTCCCATCCGGACACGGGACGGAGTCTTCAATCTTGTATCTTCATAGTCCAGGAGTCCGGCCAAAGGTCTTAGTCCGGCCATCAGGACACCCCCTAATCCAGGACTCTCTCAGACACTTTCCCCTTCTTGGACGCCCCAGCCTCCCCCTCCGAGGCGGCTTTTCTCTTCTTCTCCCCCTCAGTGTGGGGAGGTAGAATTTCTTCTTGATTCCCCCGCCTCCGTGGGAGGAATCTGTCTCGTCATCATCAGACGACAGGGGTATGATGGCCTTACGCCGAGGGCCTTTTCCGGCCCCCTGGTCCGCCTCCCCGGGCCACTCATCCTTTTCGGACGGGGCGTCTTCTTCTTCTTCTTCCTCCCCTTCGTGGGAGGAGTGTGCCTCGTCGTCTTCGGACGAGGCTTCTGGCATAACCTTACGCCGAAGACCCTTTCGGGTCCCGGGGGGCCTTCTTTTCGGCCTTCTTCTCCGGCACCTTGTATGGTGCCGGGACCAGCATCTCCGTCAGGAGAGCATCAGCAGGGCCTTCTGGCAGCGGAGCCGGGCAGTAAACCTGCTCCACAATCTCCACATAATCCTGAAGCAAACATGCATAACTACTTAAGGCTCTCCCATGAATATATCAGGAAGAACAGGGTCCGGTGGTAGTCCGAGAACTCACCTAACTCGAAGCCCGCGCAGTGTGAAGCCCGCGGTCCTCAGATGTGGGAGGAGGTACTTCAGAGGCCTTGAAGAGAACCTTCCATGCGCCTTTGTGCGTCATGTCGTAGAGCTTCCGGAGCGTCTGGTGTTCGGCCGGGACGAACTCCCACAGATTGAATGCCCACCGTTGGCAGGGCAGGATCCGGCGAACGAGCATGATCTGGATCACGTTGACAAGCTTGATGTTCTTGTCCTTCATGCTTTTGAGGCATGTCTGGAGTCCGGTCAGCTCCGTAGAATCGCCCCAGGACATGCCCTTCTTTTCCCAGGAGGTGAGCCGCATGGGGGCTCCGGATCGGAGCTCGGGGGCCGCTGCCCAGTTGGCGCCGCGCGGCTCGGTGATGTAGAGCCACCCCGATTGCCATCCTTTTACGGTCTCCCCGAAGGAACCGTCCAGCCAGGTGACGTTAGGTATCTTGCCCACCATGGCCCCTCCGCACTCCGCTTGCTGGCCGCTTACAATCTTCGGCTTCAAGCAGAAGGTTTGCAGCCATAGGCCGAAATGAGGTCGGATGTGGAGGAAGGCCTCGCATACGACAATGAACACCGAGATGTTGAGGACGAAGTTCGGGGCTAGATCATGGAAATCTAGCCCGTGGTAGAACATGAGCCCATAGACGAAGGGATGGAGTGGAAGTCCCGTCCACGAACGAAGGGGGCGACGAATACGACCCTCTCATGGGGTCCTGGGGTCGGAATGACCTACCCGGCGTCCGGTAGCCGGTGCGTGATGTCCACGGCCAAGTATCCTGCCGCCCAAAGATTTGCGATGTGCTTCTCCTTGACGGTGGAAGCCACCCACTTGCCTCCTGCTCCGGATATGTTTAGCTGTGCGGAGAAGACTTGGGCCTGGGCGCTGGAGCTCGAGGGGGCAAGAGTGGGCAAAGGAGGAAGAAGGCGTGGGCGAAAATGGGGAAATCTTATCCCTTTATAGAGGCGCCGAGAGCGGTGCGCCTCCCCACTTGCCCGTTGGGAATCTCTTGCTACCCAAGCGCCACGATTGATGGCGTGGTGGGATTACCCATACCCGTATTGATGAGAATCCCGTGATAAGGGGACACGATCTCTGCTTTGACAAGACGTATCAAAGAAACCGCCTCACAATATGCGATGTAGTTGGTTGTGGGAAAACTGTTCGAATAATGATCAGACCGTAATAACATGTCACGTCATCAGAAAAAGTTGTCAGCAGATTGCGTTTGTGAAATATCATTTTTTCTACAGCGGTGTGTAAAGATCATTTTGTGGATCCGGACACGATTCAAGTGTTCAATAATTACTTTGGAGTATTCGGAGAAAGAACCCGCCTTGCAATGCCGAAGACAATACTGCGCGCCGAACTCATCGTCATTGAAGCCTGGTTCAGGGGCTACTGAGGGAGTCCTGGATTAGGGGGTATCCGGACAGCCGGACTGTGTACAACGTCCGGACTATTGAAGCATGAATATACAAGACTCAAGACTTCAGCCTGTGTCCGGATGGGACTCTCCTTTGTTGGGGAACGTAGTAATTTCAAAAAAATCCTACGCACATGCAAGATAATGGTGATGCATAGCAACGGGAGGGGAGAGTAATGTCGACGTACCGTCGTAGACCATAAGCGGAAGCGTTATGACAACGCGGTTGATGTAGTGGTACGTCTTCACGATCCGACCGATCCAAGTACCAAACGTACGGCACCTCCGAGTTCAGCACACGTTTAGCTCGATGATGATCCCCGGACTCCGATCCAGCAAAGTGTCGGGGATGAGTTCCGTCAGCACGACGGCGTGGTGACGATGATGATGTTCTTCCGGCGCAGGGCTTCGCCTAAACAAGGCGACGATATGACCGAGGTGGAATATGGTGGAGGGGGGCACCGCACACGACTAAGGAACAATCACATAGATCAACTTGTGTGTTCTAGGGTGCCCGCCTGCCCCCGTATATAAAGGAGGGAGGGGGAGGTGCGGCCGGCCCCCAAGGGGTGCGCCTGGAGGAGTCCTACTCCCACCGGGAGTAGGACTCCCCCCCTCTTGCCTTGGTGGAGAAGGAAAGGGGGGAGGCGAAAGTGGAAAGGGGGGCGCCCCC
>NC_041391.1:41766300-41788158 GCF_002162155.2 Triticum dicoccoides | reverse complement strand
CATGGCCCATGTAGGCCCAATAACCCCCGGGGGGGGGGGGGTTCTGGTAACCCCCCAGTACTCCGGAAAAATCTCGGTTTCTCCCGGAATGATTCCGATATCCATATATAGGATTCCAATATATCAATCTTTATGTCTCAACCATTTCAAGACTCCTCGTCATGTCCTGGATCACATCCGGGACCCCGAACAACCTTCGGTACATCAAAATATATAAACTCATAATAAAACTGTCATCGTAACGTTGAGCGTGCGGATCCTACGGGTTCGAGAACTATGTAGACATGACCTAGAACTATTCTCGGTCAATAACAAATAGCGGAACCTAGATGCTCATATTGGCTCCTACATATTCTACGAAGATCTTTATCGGTCAAACCGCATAACAACATATGTTGTTCCCTTTGTCATTGGCATGTTACTTGCCCGAGATTCGATCGTCGGTATCTAATACCTAGTTCAATCTCGTTACCGGCAAGTCTCTTTACTTGTTACGTAATGCATCATTCCGTAACTAACTCATTAGCTACATTGCTTGCAAGGCTTATAGTGATGTGCATTACCGAGAGGGCCCAGAGATACCTCTCCGACAATCGGAGTGACAAAACCTAATCTCGAAATACGCCAACCCAACATGTACCTTTGGAGACACCTGTAGTACTCCTTTATAATCACCCAGTTACGTTGTGACGTTTGGTAGCACCCAAAGTGTTCCTCCGGTAAACGGGAGTTGCATAATCTCATAGTTATAGGAACATGTATAAGCCATGAAGAAAGCAATAGCAATATACTAAACGATCAAGTGCTATGCTAACGGAATGGGTCATGTCAATCACATTATTCTCCTAATGATGTGATCCCATTAATCAAGTGACAACACATGTCTATGGTTAGGAAACATAACCATCTTTGATTAATGAGCTAGTCAAGTAGAGGCATACTAGTGACATTATGTTTGTCTATGTATTCACACATGTATCATGTTTCCGGTTAATACAATTCTAGCATGAATAATAAACATTTATCATGAAATCAGGAAATAAATAATAACTTTATTATTGCCTCTAGGGCATATTTCCTTCATCCTTTGCATGGAAGACAAGCTTGGCGATCCGGATATCGTGTTTCCTTCCTTGTAACCGACTCCATGTAAACCCTAGCCCTCTCCGGTGTCTATATAAACCGGAGAGGTTGGTCCTTAGAAGGCCGATCAGAATTACAATCATACCATCATAGGCTAGCTTCTAGGGTTTAGCCTCTATGATCTCGTGGTAGATCTACTCTTGTACTACCCATACCTTCAATATTAATCAAGCAGGAAGTAGGGTTTTACATCCATCGAGAGGGCCCAAACCTGGGTAAACATCTATGTCCCTTGCTTCCTGTTACCATCAGCCTTGACGCACAGATCGGGACCCCCTACCCGAGATCCGCCGGTTTTGACACTGACAGAGGGGGCTGAATAAGGGCAGGGAAAAATGGTCATTTTTAGAATGTCAAAACATGGTGAAAGTGTGACCAACAGAGTGGGCTTGACGATACGAAGAAGTGGGCTTTGGAATCACCTCATTTGGAGTTAGGATCAAAATGATATAGGGGTTTTTCTGCCAGGGACCTATCCGCAAAGAAATCATCACAAACAGGCTCTTGGCTGAAAAACTGAAAGCGCCCTTTCTGAAAGTACGTTTTCCAGAGAGGAAAACGTACTTCTGCCTGAAGAAGAAGCAAAAGACGCTATTGATAAGGGAAAGCGTACTCACAAGGAGTACGTTCTCCACTTATCCACGTCATTGGCACAAAGTCAACGGACGTGCGGCTGATAGGTGGGGTCCACAGGGCCCACGGCCAGCTGGCAGGGAGGGGTCAGCATCTTCTTCTCCTTCCCGACATCGCTCGCGGAGCAGAGGGGTCGTCGTCGCAAGGACTCATCTGGGCGGCTCCGGCTGTCTCCCGTGGCGCTCGGCACATGGATGAGCTCAGTGCAACACGCCGCATGCACCTGGACCGGTTGTGGCTACCAAGGAGGACCAGCACGGCAAGGGCAGGGGCGTTGGTGGACAGGGGCTTCCGGCGATCTTGGAGACGAGGCCACCTACGGTCCGGTAAAGGAGAAAGGAGGTGGGGCGATTCGCAGGAGTCTGGTGGGTCGCCTGGATGTGGAAGCAAGGGGAATGGGGCTCGGGGTCCAAAGAATTTAGGGCGGAGGGAGCGGTGGCCAAAGCAGCCATTAGAGGGCTTGGGAGCTCCTCGAGCTCAGAGGAGTGGCTAGGGATGGCTCTAAGAGGTGGAGGAGGCGAGTGGTGCGGAGGGACGCGGTCCAGGGCTGCTTAAATAGGCGCGGGGCGAGGTGCCGAGCTGTTGTCGCCACGGACATGTGGCCAGCGCCCCGGACGCTTGTGCATGCACTCGAGATCGATGAAGACGATGGGGAGGAGCTGTGGAGTAGCTCATGGGGCAGAGGAGGCCAAGAGGGACAGGAGAAATCGATGAGGTGAGGGAGGCCGTGGCCGCGTGCCGCTGCTCGAGCTCGGCCAACTCTCTGGCAAGCTCAGCAAGCACGGGAGATCACGGGGAACACGACGAGGCCCCACTGGCAACATTCACGGGGAGGTAGACGATGCCGGGCATCAGAGGAAGCAACTGAAACAAGCTCGGAGCCAAACAGGGCACAGTGCTCCCGTGGGCGTGCATTTGCGAGCTCCGGCGAGGCGGTTTCTCGAGGGCGCGGGGGTCGAGGGTGATGGGTGAGGAGCAGGGCGTCAGGTCGGCACGCTGAGACGCGCAAAAATCACCGTAGTTGAGCTGGCCGGTGCGTCCCAACACGCAGAGCACGCTCGACGCAGCTGGAGCACGTGGATTTGCATGCTAGAGATGCGGTCACCACTGTCACTTGCACGAAGAGGACAAGGGAGGCTGCGAGGAGTTGTCAAGTGACTAGTCCCTGCATAATAGAGGCTGAGGGAGTTGATGGATCGACAGAAGGAGCCAAGGAGAGGAGTGTGGCATCGCTGCAAGTTTGCTGCATCAAACTTGGACGTGTACTACTGATCAACAGGGACTTGCACTACGAGGGAAAAGCCTACACATAGAATCTTACCAGCAGTGCTCCTCAAAATACGATGCTACTGCTATTTAGCAGCAGTGTGTGATAGCAAAACGCGCTGCTAAAAGGAAAATAGCAGTAGCGCGTCCACACCAAACCGCGCTACTGCTCTAATTGCCATGACCTCGCCACCCAGCAAGTTATAGCAGTAGCGCCCTATACTGAATCGCGCTACTGCTATAGAAGTTAGCAGCAGCGCGCTTCTAAGAAAATCGCTACTGCTAAGATCAGCCCACAAGTTTAGTCCCACCTCGCTCCGCGAACAGGGTGTTTATCACCTTAAATATGTTACTTCTGAAATTATCACAACCAGTTGGTCTTCACTGAACTCTATGTGTAGAATTTGTGGCGGCAATATGAGTCCTCTCTGGTTCCTACCGGAAAGGACTCATATTGACAATTCAGATTGTACACAAAAAGATCATTGATGGCCAATGTATTTTTGCATTGACGTATTTTTGTATACTTACACTTAGCAATAGTGCTTTATCTGCAAAGCACTACTGGTAGTCCAACTTAGCAGTAGCGCATAATAGTGCAGAGCGCTACTGCTATTCAGATTAGCGGTAGGGCGTTTTGGCAAAAGCGCTACAACTATCCCTACCTTATCCCCACGCGCACGACCGGCCCTCTCTCTCACTCACACTCTCACTCTCGCCCGCGCGCCGATAACCGTCATCGTGCGTCGTCGCCGCCGCCTTCGTCCGTCCGCCGCCGAGGTACTCCCCTCCTTCCGTCCCTCCTCCCTCCTCCTCGCACATCCTTCCTCCGCCTGCGGCCGCCCCTCCCTCCTCCGCCGCCACCCTCCTCCCTCCGCCTGCGGCCGCCCCTCCTCCCTCCTCTGCCGACAGCCCTCCTCCCACCTTCCTCGACCTCACCGCCGCCACCCGAGCCCACCCAGCACTGCCGCCTCCCGAGCCCGATCCCTCCCTCGCCGCCCCTACCTCTCCGTGGCCCCCCACCCCCTTTCTCTCTCCTTAGTTAGTACTAGATCTTGTTTAGTAGTAGTAGATGTTAATTTAGGGTTCATAGATAATGATTTTTAGTAGTAGTAGATGTTAATTACTAGTAGTGATGGTACTAGTTAACTAGGGCAGTATGATTAATAGTAGTTGTAGTTGAACTACTTTAGTTGTAGTTGAACTAGTTTAGTAAGTAAATTAATAAACTAGTTGAACTAGTTGAATTAATAGAACTTATGTATTTTTAGTAAGATAATTAATATAACTAGTTGAACTACTCTATTTTTAGAAAGAACTAGTTTTTTCTATTTATAGTAAGTTTATATTTAGTAAGAACTAGTTTAATTAATAAACTAGTTGAACATGTCATATTTGTTGTTATTTTTTAGTTTAAGCAATTATTCAGGATGTATTAGTGATAACTTATACGGTTTTTGCTTTTACAGAAATCAAGGAGCCCCTCCATCATCCCCGCCGTCGTCCCCGTCACCGACCCCCTCCGACATCGAGGTGAGACCAGCCAAATATCCATGTGTATCTTGTGTTGCTCAAATAGGATATGTGGTTGCCCAAGTGGCCGTTCATGTTCAGTTTACACCTCCGAGTGGCCTATGTTTTGCCGGAGTGTTGATTAATTTCCGTTCCGGCAAATTTCAGGCGCTCGATATGTCCTTTTTTAGCAAAGGTCATGCCGGATTTTTCTGTGAATTCTGGCATGACTTGTGCTAGAATATGTAGGAAATATCGAGTGGCCTGGATTTTCTCGAAAAATAATGTGCTAGAATATGTAGGAAATGTCGTACTCGGACGACGACAGTCTCTCGGGGGAGTGCAGCTGGTGCCACGATGATCGAGGTATGTGCGACAGGTTCATTGAGCTGGATGAAGATCGGCGCTTTAGCATTAAGCTCGAGGAGACCTTCGATGTTGAAATGGTACGCAACAACGACAAGTGTTTTTTTTTCATAATTAAGCATGACTTCAACTATTTCAACGTCTAATTTTCATCTTTTACAATTCGACTAGCTTATCCCATGCCATGCAAGACGCTATGTCTTGGAGAGGATGGGTTTGGAAGACCATGAAAATTTTGAAACAAAGAAAATACACCTAAGGACCCATCATGATATGGATTTTGAAGTAAATCTGTGCAATGCTCAGAGCGTAACCCATTTTGGTTGCCAAAATTGGGAATCACTTTGCAAAATGTATGGTTTTTATGAGGGTATGATTGTCACCATGGATCTTGGTGATCCTGACATCGAACAAGACAATATGGACATTTGGGTCCTTGTTGATATGCTTCTGATTGTACCGCTATGTGAGTTTCTCAAACATAGTTATTAACTAATTTATATTGTTTATTTCAAAATAGTTGACAACTTATTTCCATTGACAACTTATTTTGATTCTTCAAAGACTGTGCGGAAGATGGTAGACAAAACCCACTACACCGATGGCTCAGAATTAACTTATAAGGAGAAAAATCATCTCATCGCATTTTGTACTCTTCTTGAGAATTACAATAACTATTATCGAACTCCTCCAAATTATGGTGAATACGTGCCACTAGTGCACGTGTTGAACCACGGTAACTTCTCTGGAGATACTCTGGTAAGATTTTTTACTATTACGACATCCGTGCAACTTTTGCATACTTCTAAAACTAGTACATCATTGCTAACTACGAAGTTATTACTATGTTTTTCAACAGAAACTCCCTATGAATGGTCGCCTTACTGTTCGCCTTACTGCTCATCTGATGTCTCTGAATGGTCGCCTTACTGTTCTAAACATACTGCCAGGTAAATCTAGGGAGCTCACCTGTGCATATCGGATTTCTAAAACCGGTGAACACATGTTCATCAAAGAATGGAAGAAATGTATGGACGTTTGCAAGGAGGTTCTTCAAAGTAACATTCAAAAAAAGTCAAGAATTGGAGACAGGCTAATCTCCATTCTCCATAATGGAGAGTCAGGGGCTATCTTGTTTTTTGCTATTTTACCTTAGAAAATGTAGTAGGTCTTAATCGAATGTAGTAGGTCCTATGAGGTACAATATGTTTATTATGTGGTAATGTGTTAGAGTTGATAATGAGGAGTACTTGTGATTACGACTGACCAATTTGCTATGTGATGTCATTGATGAAAACGATGATCTTGAGGAGGTGTTATATGACAATGATGTATTATGATGATAAGTTGCTAATGATATGATGATGATGATGATATTATTATATCATTGGGTGAAAGAACCGCGGATTAGTTTCAAGTGGATGGACATCCACTTGAAACTAGTCCACGGTTCTTTCACCCCGTGATGTAATAACTCATTATGATGTAAAACAATCTCTAAATTCCTGTTGTATGAAAACTTGTGTAAAGGTGTATGAATACAACATGAAGTAAAAAAGAAATAAAATACTAAATAATAGTAGTAGCGCGGGAAAGGAGAAGCGCTACTACTAATTACCAGTAGCGCTGTTCTGGAGAAGCGCTACTACTAAGTCAATTTAGCAGTAGCGTGGGTCTAGGCGCGCTATTGCTAAGCTTTAGCTGTAGCGCCTTATCAGTAGCGCTCCGGCCCGCGCTACTGATAGGCCTAAAATCCGCGCTGCTGCTAGGCTTTTCCCTAGTAGTGTTGATTGGGTCAAATGGAGTTGTCTGGGAGGTTTATCTATTGAAGGACTACAGTCCTAGAGGTTATGAGGGTATTTGGTCCACAAAATACCCTACTTGCTTTGCAACTGCCATATGGGTCCAGAAACTTGATCAGGAAGGTGCACTCACATGGAGAATCATCTTGGGCTCAAATTGGATAGATCATGATGATTTGGATAGGTGATGATGCTGCAAAAATCTCATACCAAATGGGTTCACCAAAATGCTACTTGCTTCACAAACATCATTTCTGTCCAGAAACTTGGAATAGTTTTGGTGATCGAATGGTTCAATGAAATGATGCCAAATTGGGTGCAGAGATTTTTATAGGTAGGAGAATGATCTGGTAGTTTATCAGGATTTTTGAAGTAATATAAAATGCACTTGCTTCACAACCCGATAATATTGCCAGAATCAAAGATTTGGTCCTGTTGACACATAGATGATTGGATGGGTCTGCAATTTGGTGGAGAGGTTTAATATGAGCACATTAAGGAGTGTGCAAAATTACAACTCATTTGGATACTCCTAGATAGTACTTCCTTCACAAAGCCTTCTGTTTGAGAGAAACTTTGAAAAATCACTGAGGAAGATTGGCTAGGCAAATAATGTTGAACTTGTGCATGAGGCAACTATTTGGACATATGAGCATGCCCAAAAAGTGTGGGAGCAACTAGGAAAATATAATTGACACTTCCTTCACAAAGTGCCATTTAGGGCAGAGTAGAAGAATAATTATTGGGGAATTATTTTTGAGCTAGGACAGGAAAGTTTGGGCATATTTGTTCAAGATATGACCCAAAGGAATTCTGAGAATTAGTTGGGAATTTTTGGATGGACAGAAATATAGGTTGCTTCACAACCTAGGGCAATTGAGGTTATTCCTTTAATGAAAAAGGATTCTTCCTCAAGGAAAGAATATTGGGATTTGGGCTAAGGAGTGAAGTGACAAGATCTTGGCAGGGTTTTGAGAATGATGAGCCACTTTGGAGGAGGAATGAGGATGATTTCCCTGGTGACAAGGCCACGGAACCACTCCAAAAAGAAAAACAGAGCAAAAATTCAAATAAATCAAAAGAAAAAAGGCCAAAATCCAGGCTATTACAACTCTTACCACCTTAAAGAAATCTCGTCCTCGAGATTTGGTTGCTCAGGGAACAAGTATGACTTGAGGACACCGTTTCCAACTCGGGTATCCTTTTTCCTTTATTTATTGTTCCCCTGAGAATTTCAGATGACCAACTTACCTTGCTCTGGGGTGGTTTGCTTCACCTTTCCCAAATTTTGAGAGGTCTTTGCTCATACACCAAATCCTTTTGCTGACGTTGAAATCTCATGTTTGTGCTGGTATCCAAAGGATCTGATCATAAATATCCTTTTTCATGAAAGCCTTTTGCTTCTGCCATGGCTTCTCAAACAAATGCATGTCTTCTGGGTTCCATAAATGCTGAGAATCATGACCATTTTCTGACGGGGTCTGACTGCTGAACAGTGTTACTGATTTCTCTTGATTTGCTTCTCTGGCTTGAGCAGGAGACATTTACCAAAGATTCGACTGCCTTCTGTCGTGAGCGATACAACGGTATATGGATTTATAGTTGTAGCATATCCCACATATTAACATCTTGAGACTGTCCTGACAGGGTGCTGACGGGAAAATACTTTTCATGACTTGTTGTCCATGAACTTGGTTCCGTCGGTGAGCATACCGGGTCTGAGCTGATTGTTCGGCTTTTGAATTTCTCATGTTGTCGGTATACCCATCGATGGTAATGGTTGTGATATGCTTTAATACTGCCGCTGGATTCAAACTGTGGAACTTGCAAAGAAATCTTGGTTCTGACAGAACAGACTTGAATATTCCATGCTAACCATTTTAAGCGGGTTAGCGGGATAAGAAATCCTTGTAGAACAGAGTAGGCCTCTAAGGGTATGCCTTTGTGGATCCATATGAAATCTGGCCACCAACTTACTTTGGTATCCAGACCCTGATGGTCATGCAAAAAATCATCATACCTTTGTTGTCAGTCTCATCCTTTTTACGGTCATGATTTTCTCTGTCAGAATACCTTGCTGAAATAGCTTGGCCACATAGATTCTTGATTCTTCGTGCATCCATGGATGTGATGAGTGCAATATTTTTGGCATTATTCCTTGTGCTTGTCCTTGTTAGGTGTGCAAGAATAATTGCCTTGGTGACCATTGTCCGTACTATTGATTCTTTGTGGCCATCTCTAGGTCTTGTGGATCCTTGGATTACATGAGATGTATCTCTGCTTATCTTCATTTGCATGGCTCATGGGGTTGTTGAATCCGTACCTTTCTTAGGTATATCTGCTTGATCATTATTGCATCTCATATGGGTTACTGATATGACTGGGGAAACCTGCTCAGCATATGTAAGAATAATATGCCACCGAACACTTATCCTTGCGGTAGGCATATGTCTTGACTGAGTTGTACTTCTGACAACAACATTAGTGATCTGATTCTTGAGATGCACTGCCATATACTGACAATTCACAGCATAATCTCTGAGGACGGTGCAATAGTGTGGTACTGACGCGGACTGAGGGGCTTACGAGAGAAGCCATTTGAGTAGCTTGCTGAGGAAGACTCGTTAGCTTCTGCTCGAAGCTTCTGCCTGGGTAGCGTGTTGGATAAGCCTGGGTTTCGTACTTGAGAAGCTTCTCCTCGGGTTTGCTTGTTGCGAAAGATTCAATTCCTTCTGTGAGAAGCCTGTACTGAGGTATCTTGCTGTGAAAGACGAGGCATCGTGGGCCGAAAACTGTTCACATATCGTGTTGAGGAAAACTGAGGAGCCTTGTATCATAAATTTCTTCTGATAACATGTGGAAGAATACTGGGTTTCTTATGTCCACAACTTCATACTGATATGCAGACTGGAATCCATCCACTGACCCATAATATTCTGTGTCTGTTCACTTGCATGATGGAAATTTGTTTGACTGTCTTCCTTGAGCATATCACATTCTGACTTTATTTCGGATGATAACATATATCATTCATTGCTGAGCCAAAACTTTGTATATGATCCATATGCCTTTGTGTGAAAATATACCATTGGTCTTGCAATGACTTGTCCTTCTGCTGGCTGGATCATAACCGCTGTGAGGATCTTGTACTGATGTAAACTCGGTGCTGATAATCAATCCAAGGCACCATTGGTATTCTGAGCCGATATTAATACCACAATGTAGTTGACTGGCCAGACCATACTATTCAGCTTGGCTTCTTTTAAATATTTGAAATCCTTATTGCTTCTTCACGTCCGGTGTCGGTTGATGAGCAACTCTTATTAGGGGGGAAAATAATGTAACACCGGGGCCCAAAAAGAAAGAAGAAAAAGAAAACTCAACTAAACAAAAGCACACAAAAACAATTAATTAACACACAATCAAAGTCACATATTACTGCTAGTCACACGATATGCATGCCTACTTAAGCACACAAATCTCGCGGGATCTCCGGTTCTATGATCTAACATGCTGTGAAGATGTGCACGAGGACGAGTAAATGTGTGGAAGAGTTGGTGTAAACAACGCTACACCAAGTGCTAGCTTATCCAGGTAGCAACCTAGACTAGCTCGGAGGTGAGGATGTACTCGATAACTACGTAGAAGGACACGAATGTCGCGACCACATTATTATCAAGCGGACGGAAAAAGATATGTACTCGTCCAAGAAATAGGATAGCAAGGAAAGCTGAGTCAGTTGACATTGCCCTTTCTTGATAGCTAAGATCATTAAGGGTTACCAACACGACAAGGTAAAGAACGATCTAGGATAGAAGCATGTCCATCACCAAAACGATAGGCGGGAATGAAAGAAAGACATCGGCGCGATACTTGAGCGCCATTTTTGTAAACAGTGTCGGGATCACTTGGCATCACTTTGTTGGGACAGAAATGACACCAAACACCGAAGAACAAGCAGGAAAAGAAAACTGGAGAAATGCAGAGGTTGAGCTATAGTGCATCAGGATCTGATGCCAGCTACATTCACCAGATAAACCGTTAGCAGAAATACTAAGGCTATATGCATGCTATGCAACAAACAAATGCAGCAACCAAATGCAACCAACAATCCAGACTCTATACTATCGATTTCTACCAATTTCTACCACTCGCGCTGACTAGGGCGTCCTATAGCAAGACCTGCTCTGATACCAAGCATGTGGCACCCCGGCTCAGAGAGACCGGAATGCCCCGTGTTCCAGCCCAGAGATCGAGGAGAAGTCTTCTGGAATACGGTACTGCTTGAGATTGAACAAATCAGCTCTTATTACAAAGGATAATAAGACAAGTGTCTGATGTTACAGAGGATCACATCAGCACGGCGACACTACGCCTGCGATACCGTACACTTGCTCTATGCTAGCAGCAGAACAACTCGTAGCAGCGGAAATCTTCTAGCAACGGAATAACGACGAAGGTGGTGAACCTCCGTAGGGACTCTAGCTAGGACACGATCTAGCTTGCATGAACGGAAACCACGACAAGCAATCAATCAATCATTGCATCACCTGCAATCTGGCATGACACGCCAGGTCAGTACATTGAATGTACTTGCAAGCTCACAACAACCAAAAGCATCAAGGCAAGACAATAACATAGCATTAGCAGATGAATTAACAACTACTATGATGCGAAAGCAACTACTAAACATGATCTGAAACTACTACAATACTGATAAACCACCATCTCAGATCTCAATAAGCATCTCACTCTTGGTTAACCAGCCAAGCCATATACCATCTCAATCACCTCAAGATCTATACCTCGACGTGAACTGCGTGAGAACATCACCAACAGAATGATCATCCTCAAGATCATCCCAACATCATCATGAACATCCTGCCAAACTGTCACAGCTCATCATATCAACATATTAGTCCTATAAAAGTAATTCCGTCACATGAGTGTTGATCGAACGGTGTGACCTATTACGAACTTGTGCCCATGACCAAGGACGCAGCTATCAATAGATTAAACACTCACACTCTACAGAGGTAGCACACTTTACCCACACCACAGAAACCATGGCCTCGCACTCCCATCGGGTGGACCAACGGCGTTCCGACAAAACCGATCTACTGCCATGACACTCTCCCGTCCACTCCGACCAACTCCCTCTCAGGGCTCAGTCGTGGGTGGCCCCATGCCTACCAAAGGCATCTTCAGCCACCGTCATGGCAAAACGATCCCAAACAGGGACAAGGTACCATAAAAACAAATGGGCACACAAGGCTTATGCCATCCTACCTAATCAGGGTAGCGTCCGCGCATAACCTTCCCTCGTTGGAGGCACCGGCGAGAGGCATGGCAATAAACCCAGCTAGGACCCCCCCCCCCCATAAGGTAAATGTGGTTGCACTGGAAAAATCCCGGTTTGGTGGCACCTGACCCACTTAATGACGGAATTTATCCCCAAAGCATATCAGCGATAACTGATACTCCGATATCATCTATCAACCTGTAATCCAAGTCACAGAGATATCCAACAAATAATTGAAAGCATGCCCTAAACATAATACACCAAGGCCAACATGACACTACTATCATGACGAATCCAAGAATGATAATGCTACTACCCCCAATAGCAAGAACTAACTATCCAGCTAAGATCCACATGCAAATATCATCTCAAAAATAATACTCGAAGCAACAGCAATAGAACGTCAACTATCATCCAAAAAATAATCATTCTAGCCACTAATAATCCAAAGGCAACATGTCGTCCACATAAGCTGCAAAAATTAGCCCTAGAACTCCAAGCAACATTATGGCAATAACAAGTTCAAAAACAACTCCGAGAAAATGCCATGAACAAATCACAAGTAGCTAAAATAATATTTTAAACAAGTTCAAGTAGTTTAAACCATGTCACTGCATTACAGTAATGCAAATGGAGGGTGTGCCTTGCCTGGGGTGGAAGAAATCACCGGGAGAAAGTGCGAGAAACCCGCGGAAAGAATCGCCAGAAAACTTTCTCTCTCGAAGGGGGCTGAATAAGGGCAGGGGCAAAATGGTCATTTTCAGAATGTCAAAACATGGTGAAAGTGTTAACAACAGAGCGGGCTCGACGATACGAAGAATTGGGCTTTGGAATCACCTCATTTGGAGTTAGGATCAAAAAGATATAGAGGTTTTTCTGCCAGGGACCTATCTGCAAAGAAATCATCACAAACAGGCCCTTGACTAAAAAACTAAAAGCGCTCTTTCCGAAAATACGTTTACCAAAGAGGAAAACATACTTCTGCCCGAAGAAGAAGTGGGACACGCTTTCAGTAAGGGAAAGCATACTCAAATGGAGTACGTATCCACTTATCCACGTCATCGGCACATAGCAACGGACGTGCGGCTGACAGGTGGGGTCCGTGGGGCCCACTGCCAGCTGGCAGGGAGGGGTCGGCATCTTCTTCTCCTTCCTGACGCCGCCCGCGGAGCAGAGGGGGTCGCCGGCGCGGGGACTCGTCCGGTCTGCTCCTGCTGTCTCCCGCGGCGCTCGGCACATGGACGAGCTCAGTGCGACATGCCGCATGCGCCTGGACTAGTTGTAGCCACCAAGGAGGACCAGCACGGTGAGTGTAGGGGCGTCGGTGGACAGGGGCTTCCGGCGATCTTGGAGACGAGGCCACCGGTGGTCTGGCAAAGGAGAAAGGAGGTGGGGCGATTCGCCGGAGTCTGGTGGGTCACCTGGATGTGGAAGCAAGGGGAATGGGGCTCGGGGTCCGAAGAATTTAGAGCAGAGGGAGCGGTGGCCGAAGCGGCCATTAGAGGGCTTGGGAGCTCCTCGAGCTTAGAGGTATGCCTAGGAAGGGCTCTAGGAGGTAGAGGAGGCGAGTGGTGCGGATGGACGCGGTCCGGGGCTGCTTAAATAGGCGCGGGGCGAGGTGCCGAGTTGTTGTCGCCGCGGACGAGTGGCCGGCGCCGCGGACGCGTGTGCACGCACCCGAGCTCGATGGAAGACGACGGGGAGGAGCAGTGGAGTAGCTCACAGGGCGGAGGAGGCCAAGAGGGATAGGAGAAACGGACGGGACGAGGGAGACCGTGGCCGCGTGCCGCTGCTCGAGCTCGGCCAACTCTCTGGCGAGCTCAGTGAGCACGGGAGGGCACGGGGAACACGACGAGGCCTCGCTGGCAACGTTCACGGGGAGCTAGACGACGCCGGGGAGCAAAGGAAGCGATCCAAACAAGCTCGGAGCCAAACGGGGCACAGTGCTCCCGTGGGCGTGCGTCGGCGAGCTCCGGTGAGGCGGTTTCTCGAGGGGGCGGGGGTCGAGGGCGATGGGTGAGGAGTAGGGCGTCAGGTCGGCACGCTGAGACGCGTGGAAACCGCCATGCTTGAGCTGGCCGGCGCTTCCAGATGCGCAGAGCGCGCTCGACGCAGCTTGAGTGCGTGGATTTGCATGCCAGAGATCCAGTCAAGTTAAGACTAAGTATATATTAGATACACGTGTTGTAAAATTTGTACGGTTCCCTCTTATAAATATATGACAGCCGTACCGACCAAGGGTATCGAGCATTGTTCCAAACCCTAATCTGTTTAACATGGTATCAGACGACGCGTTCGGGCCGCGCCGTGCTTCCGCTTCCTCTGCCGCCGCCACGTCGGCCTTCGCCGCCGCGCAGCCTCCGTCAACCCTGGCGACGGAATCGCCGTTCATGGCGTCTACCCCGCTCGCCTGGGCCCGTCCGTCCGCATCGGGGTCGCGTCCTCCAGCGCCCTGATCGCCCGCGCCTTCGCTCGCCCGTGATGCCACCCTGGCGTCGCAGGCCTTCGATCCCGCGCAGCCATCCAGAAATCCATCGCTCGCGTACAGTGCTCCAATGCAGGATCCCATGCAGGATCGCATTGATCCATCCCTAGCGTACACTGCTCACATGCAGAATCGATGCGATCCATCCCTGGCGGCCGTCAACCCTGGCTACGGTGCCCCATGCAGGATCGGGATCGCGCCCCTGCGCAGCTGCCTTACGGCGCTGCTGCAACCTCTGCTGCGCCGCCGGCCTCAGGCCCTCGTGGCACTCCCCTCCAGGTGTCATACGGTGGACCGTATCCAGCGCCATGCGTCGCGCCGTCGTCGTCGTATGTCGCGCCGGCACCGTATGCTTCGTCCTCTGCGGTGCCCTACGAGGCGCCATATGGCGTGCCCTACGCTGCCTCTGTGCCGCACGTCGCGTCGCTGCAGCCCTACGGCGTACCTCCTACGGCGCCCTATGATCATCACCAACACTACCGTACGTCTCTGTCGGCCGATGCGTTGATTCCGTACAGTGCTCCTCCGACGTACGACTCGCAGCTCTCCGCATCGGTGGCTGAACCAGGACCTTTCCACTTCGCTCGACTGGTGACGGTGAAGCTCTCTGCTGACAACTACCTCCTGTGGCGCGCTCAGGTGTTGCTGCCGATGCGTAGTCACTACCTTGAGGGGTATGTCGATGGTACGCTGCCGTGTCCCCCGGCAACGGTTCCGGTGCCCTCCACCGCTGGTGGCTCCGTCATGGTGTCCAACCCTGCTCATCGTCGGTGGATCGCTCAGGATCAAGCTATTCTGGGTGCCATTCAGTCCTCGCTCACACCCTCCATGGCCGGCATGGTGGTCTTTGCAGCGACGTCGAGGGATGCATGGGCCACGCTCGACTCCAACTTTTCCTCGCAGTCGCTGGCCCGTCCCTCTGCCATTCGTAACCAGCTGGGTGAGGTCAAGAAAAAAGACCTCTCCGTCACGGCCTTCTTCAACAAGGTCAAAAGTTTGGCAGATACATTGTTGTCTATTGGGAAGCCTCTTCGTGACGAGGAGTTTACATCGTTCATTCTCAATGGGCTTGATGAGGACTATGATTCTCTCGTTGAAAACAATAATGGACATGACACACCGATGCCACCTCGCAATCTCTATGCATGCCTTCTCAACACCGAACAGAGGCTCGCTGCTCACCCTCCGTTGGCGTCTACACGGAGGGCCCTTCTGTGAATGCTGCTCTCCGCGGGGGCGCCCGCGGTGCCAAGCAGAAGGCGCCGCCGACCTTAGGCAACCAGCCCCGTCCGCCCGCTCCACCTCCGACGGCTGGCCGCAAGAGGGTCCACTGCGAGGCATGTGGTGGTGGGGTTGAGTGTCAACTCTGCGGCATCGAGGGGCACTTGGCGTCTCGCTGCCATCGTTGCTTTAAACGAGATTTTCTTGGTATTGGGAACAATGGGAAGGGCAATGAGAAGCAAGCTGCTCTCGCTACACCGGATCCTAGGTTCACTCCTTCATACTCGGTGGATCCTGCTGGGTAATGGATACGGGCGCTATGGACCATTTGACGAGTCAGCTTGACAAGCTGGCCACTCGCCAGCCCTACACCGGTTACGATCAGGTCCGCACGGCCAATGGATCAGGTATGCCCATCTCACATGTTGGTCAGGCATCTCTACTTTCACGTACCACTAAAACCTTGCGTCTGCTTGATGTCCTTCGTGTTCCCTCAGTCACACGTAGTTTACTCTCGGTTCCTAAATTAACTCGTGACAACAATGTGTTTGTTGAGTTTCACCCTTTCCATTGTTTTTGTTAAGGACCGGGACACGAGGGACGTTCTTCTTAGTGGTCGAGCTCGCGACGGCTTATACGCACTTGATGTGCCACAAGTCTCTCAAGTTTTCAGTGGTGTTCGGGTGTCGTCGTCGCAGTGGCACTCTTGCCTTGGCCACCCCTCTACTCCCACTGTGTGCCATGTGCTTCATCGCCATCATCTTCCTATTGAGTCGAGTAATAAGGAGTTTCTAGTGTGTGATGCTTGTCAACAAGGCAAGAGTCATCAGTTGCCTTTTTCTGTATCAAGTCGTGTTGTCACGACTCCTCTTGAACTTGTGTTTTCAGACGTGTGGGGCTATGCCCAAACTTCTGTTAGTGGTCACAACTATTATGTCAGTTTCATCGATGTTTTCAGTCACTTTACTTGGATTTATCTTATTAAGCACAAATCTGATATGTTTCATGTCTTTATGCAATTTCAAGCACATGTTGAACGATTGCTTAAGCACAAAATTATCCATGTTCAGTCAGACTGGGGGGGGGGGTGAGTATCGTAACCTTAACACCTTCTTTCAGAAGCTTGGCATCACACACCATGTGTCTTGTCCTCATACACATCAGCAGAACGGTGCCGCTGAGCGCAAACACCGTCACATAGTTGAAACTGGCCTGACACTTCTTGCACATGCCTCTATCCCGTTTCGGTTCTGGAGCGATGCTTTTGTTACTGCCTGTTTTTTGATAAATATGATTCCCACACGATGCCTTCACATGAAATCTCCGCTCGAAGTGTTGCTTAATGAAACTCCAGATTACTCCCTCCTCAAAGTGTTCGGCTGTGCGTGTTGGCCGCATCTTCGTCCGTACAATAAGCATAAACTTGAGTATCGATCTAAACAATGTGTGTTTCTTGGGTACAGTCCTCTCCACAAAGGTTACAAGTGTCTTCACATCCCGTCAAATCGTGTTTACATTTCTCGTGATGTTGTGTTCGATGAGACTGTCTTCCCGTTTTCCATGCTCACATCACCCACCGATACTCCCGTCACCGAGTTGCACTCTTTTCCAGTTTTTCCTGATCAATTTGTGGATGCTGCATATTCTCCTCTGTTGTTGCCTAACCATGGTGCAGGGACTGGGCGAGGCGCTCGACTTGAGCTTCTGGATGATGATATGGCCACAACTGCGCCAGTTGCTGCTACGCCGGATGAGGCGCTCGACGAGGCTCCCCCCGCCACTACCCCGCTTGACCCCGACGTCGATCACGCGTGCATGCCCCATGCACGAGGATCCGACGGGGTGACCGAGTCGCCGGGGCTAACGGCCTCGCTGTCGCCTGGGCCGGCCGAACCTGCGAAGCTGTCGGTCGGGCCGGCTGGACCCGCGGCGCTCTCCCCTAAGCCGGAGTCCTCGCAGGTCACCGAGTCTTCGTCTCCTGGTCCGTCGACGCCAGTCACGCCCGTTCTGTCTTCGCCGACCCTGACCGTGCCACTGGATGCGCCTGTTGACTCGCCCGCTGGTGCGTCCTCCTCACCGCTGATGGATAGTGGCTCCTCTGGTATGGCAGCTCCAGCGCCACCTCCGCCTGTCGTCCTGCGTCCCCATACTCGCAGCAAAAGTGGCATCTTCCAACCGAAGAAGCGCACTGACGGCACTGTCGCGTGGCTTGCGGCATCTGTGGCACATGCTGAGGCTGACCCTACGACTGAACCACGACATTTTCGAGCAGCGCTTGGCATCTCACATTGGTGTGCTGCGATGGAGCAGGAGAATCATGCCCTTCAAAGAAACAACACTTGGCGTCTTGTTCCACCTCCATCTGATGTTAATATCATTGACTCTAAATGGGTATTCAAGGTGAAGAAACATGCTGATGGCTCCATTGAGAGGTACAAGGCACGCCTGGTTGCCAAGGGATTCAAACAACGGTATGTCATTGATTATGAAGACACATTCAGTCCTGTTATTAAACCAACTACTATTCGTGTTCTTCTCTCTTTGGCTGTTACTCGCGGATGGTTGCTTCGACAGCTTGATGTTCATAATGCCTTTCTTCATGGAGTTCTGGAAGAAGAGGTTTATATGCGTCAGCCGCCAGGTTTTGTTGACCCTCCTCAGCCACATCATTTGTGTCGCCTTGTCAAAGCTCTCTATGGTTTGAAGCAGGCCCCGCGTGCGTGGCATGCCCGTCTTGGTGCTGCTCTTCGTGCGCATGGGTTTGTTCCTTCTACAGCAGACACGTCTCTGTTTATTCTACAGCGACCTGAGGTGACTATATACATTCTGGTCTATGTTGATGACATCATCCTTGTCAGTTTGTCTGCTTCTGCTACAGATCGGCTTGTGTCTTCTCTTGGTGCTGAGTTTGCTGTTGAGGATCTTGGGAGACTACATTATTTTCTGGGCCTAGAGGTTCTTCATTCTGATGGTGGCTTGACTCTTACTCAGAAGAAGTACTCTCAGGATCTCCTGTGTTGTGCCGGTATGCTGTAGTGCAAGTCTGCTACGACTCCCATGTCTGCTACAGACAAACTGACAGCTCTTGCTGGTGACTTGCTTTCTCCTGAGGATGCCACAGAGTACCGCAGCATTGTGGGTGGACTGCAGTACTTGCTCATTACTCGACCAGAAATATCATTTGCAGTTAACCGTGTGTGCCAGTATCTTCATACACCACGTGATTCTCACTGGTCAGTTGTTAAGCGCATCTTGCGCTATGTTCGTCACACTGGTTCATATGGTCTCCATCTTCAGCCTGCGCGTTCTGGACTGATCTCAGCATTTTCCGATGCCGACTGGGCTGGTTGTCCTGATGATCGGTGATCCACGGGGGGACATGCTGTGTTCTTTGGGCCTAACTTGATCGCCTGGCAAGCTCGCAAGCAAGCTACGGTATCTTGGAGTAGTACCGAAGCTGAGTACAAAGCTGTTGCTAATGCCACAACTGAGATCATGTGGGTGCAGTCATTGCTTTGAGAGTTGAAAGTCTCCCCAACTCAGCCGCCTGTTCTTTGGTGTGATAACATCGGTGCAACATACCTTTCATCCAATCCAGTATTTCATGCCCGAACGAAGCACGTCGAAGTTGACTATCATTTTGTGAGGGAACGTGTTGCTCAGAAGATCCTTCAGATTAAGTTTGTTTCTTTGAAGGATCAGCTTGCTGATATTTTCACTAAACCCTTGCCCTTGCGTTCTTTTGAAGGATGTCGTCACAATCTTAACCTTCTGAGTGTTTCAGGACATAGTTAAGATTGAGGGAGGGTGTTAGACTAAGTATATATTAGATATATGTGTTGTAACATAACCGGTATTTGTACGGTTCCCTCTTATAAATATATGACCGCCGTACCCACCAAGGGTATCGAGCATTGTTCCAAACCCTAATCTGTTTAACAAGTCACCACCGTCACTCGCACGAAGAGGACAAGGGAGGCTGCGAGGAGTTGTAAAGTGACTAGTCCTTGCATAATAGTGGCTGAGGGAGTTGATGGATCGACAGAAGGAGCCAAGGAGAGGAGTGTGGCATCGCTGCAAGTTTGCTGCATCAAACTTGGACGTGTACTGGTGATTAACAGGGACTTGATTGGGTCAACTAGAGTTGTCTGGGAGGTTTATCTATCGAAGGACTACAGTCCTGCAGGTTATGAGGGTATTTGGTCCACAAAATACCCTACTTGCTTTGCAACTGCCATATGGGTCCAGAAACTTGATCAGGAAGGTGCACTCAAATGGAGAATCATCTTCGGCTCAATTTGGGTAGATCATGGTGACTTGGACATGTTATGATGCTGCAAAAATCTCATACCAAATGGGTTCACCAAAATGGTGCTTGCTTCACAAACATCATTTCTGTCCAGAAACTTGTAATAATTTTGGTGATCAAATGGCTCAATAAAATGATGCCAAATTGGTTGGAGAGATGTTTTATAGGTAGGAGAATGATCTGGTAATTTATCATAATTTTTGAAGCAATATAAAATGCACTTGCATCACAACCTGAGAATATTGCCAGAATCAAAGATTTGGTCTTGTGCTCACATACATGATTGGATGGGGCTTAAATTGGGTGGACAGGTTTAATATGAGCACATTAAGGAGTGTGCTAAAGTACAACTCATTTGGATACTCCTAGATAGTACTTCCTTCACAAATCCTTCTGTCTGACAGAAACTTTGAAAAATCACTGCGGAGGATTGGCTAGGCAAATAAAGTTGAACTTGTGCATGAGGTAATTATTTGTAAATATGAGCATGCCCAAAAAGTGTGCGAGCAACTAGGAAAATATAAATGACACTTCCTTCACAAAGTGCCATTTAGGGCAGAATAGAAGAATAATTATTGGGGAATTATTTTTGAGCTAGGACGGGAAAGTTTGGGCATATTTGATCAACATATGACCCAATGTAATTTTGAGAATTAATTGGGAATTTTTGGATAGACAGAAATATAGGTTGCTTCACAACCTAGGACAATTGAGGTTATTCCTTTAATGAAAAAGGATTTTTCCTCAAGAAAAGAATATTGGGGTTTGGGCTAAGGATTGAAGTGCCAAGATCTTGGCACTGTTTTGAGAATGAGGAGCCACTTGGGAGGAGGAATGAGGATGATTTCCAAGGTGACAAGGCCACAGAACCACTCCAAAAAGAAAAACAGAGCAAAAATCCAAATAAATCAATAGAAAAAAGGGGCCAAAATCCAGGCTGTTACACTTTTGAATATCGCTATTTGGAAGGCCTTTGCTGAACTTCATAGCAAAAAGCGAATTATACTATGCGGACTCCATTCCAAAATAATATTGGAGAGCTTCATACCATCATGCGCTTGTTACTTCCGGCTAATTATGAAACCATGAATTTCTTCAATACTTTGACACGAGAGAACATGCACATATAGAATGGTAGATGAGATCAGGAAAAATATGGATCATCTTAATTATCCACATCCATAATGGGGGCATTCTTGATAAATCTCTTATAAATCTCGAGAGTGTTTAACGGGTAGGGGCGCGAGGGGGTAGGAGATCGACAACATTTTTTTCTTTGGTTTGGGTGTCCTCGAGAGTTGGTTGAGCGAGAGGGGGTTTATCGATGTCCCCCTCTCGACCCCTCGGCGATCCTCGACCCTCGACCCCTCGACGACCCTTGACCCCTCGGCGACCCTCGACCCTCTACCCTAGTTCCCGACCCTCGACCGCTCGACGATCCTGGACACCCTTGTTCCCGATAAAGATAAGAAGAGGAAGAAGAAGAAGAAAAGAGGAGAAGAAGAAGAAGAAAAAATTGAAAAAAAAAGAGAGGAGAAGAAGGAATAGACGAGAAGAAGAAAACATAGAATTTTATTTCTATTTTTTATTTTTCTCCTCTATTCCTTCTTCTTCTCCTCTTTTTTCTTCTTCTTCTTCCTCTTCTTATTTTTTTCTCCGCTTCTTCCTCTCCTACACTTCTCCTTCTTCTTCTCCTTCCATTGTCTCGGCGACTCACGTCCCTCTACCCTAGTTCCCGACCCTCGACCCTTGACCCCTCGACCGCCCTCGACCCCTCTGCGACCCTCAACCCCTCGGCGACCCTCGACCCTCTACCCTA
>NC_041391.1:41761644-41765830 GCF_002162155.2 Triticum dicoccoides | reverse complement strand
TCCTTCCGACGTCTCGGCGACCCATGACCCTCTACCCTAGTTACCGACCCTCGACCACCCTCGACCCCTCGGCGACCCTCGACCCTCTACCCCAGTTCCCGACCCTCGACCGCTCGGCGATCCTCGACACCCTCGTTTCTGAATAAAAAATAAGAGGAGGAAGAAGAAGAAAAAAAGAGGAGAAGAAGAAGAAGAAAAAATAGAAGAAAAAAAAGGAGAAGAAGAAGGAATAGAGGAGAAGAAGAAGAAATAGAAAAAAAAATTCTATTTCTTCTTCTTCTCCTCTATTTCTTCTTCTCCACTTTTTTTCTTCTTCTTCCTCTTCTTATTTTTTTCTCCTCTTCTTCTCCTTCTTCCTCTTCTTATTTTCCTTTTTCCTCTCCTTCTTTTTCTTCTTCCTTCTTCCTTCTTCCTCTTAAACTAACCTAAAATGCACTAACCTAAAATCGATATCTACTAACAACCTAAATAAAAAAATTAATACATATATGAAAAAAACATATATGAACAAAAAAATGATATGAACATTATATCCATACATACATAGCCACATCCATACATACCTAGCTATATCCACATACATATATACATTATATATATGAACAAAAAATCATCACATAAAAAAATGTGTAAAAAATCATCACAGAGAGCCGGGGCGGCGGCTCACAGTGGGGGCGGCCGGCGAGGGCGACAGCGGGGGCGGCAAAAGCACGACGACAGCGAGGGCAACGGCGGGGGCGGCAAGGGCACGGCGACGGCAACGACGGTGGGGGCTGGTCGGGCAGGGCCGCGGCTGGATGGTGCGCTCGGGGGTAGGGTAGGGGCGGGGGCAAGGGCGCCCGGGCTCGGGGACGATGTCGGGTACGGCGACGGCAGGGGCACAGCCAGCCGGCACGCTCGGGGGCGGGGCAGGGCAGGGGCGCGCGGGCTCGGGAACGACGTCAGCGACGGCGACAGCGATAGCGACGGCGAGGCACATGCGACGGCAGGGGCGGTGTGGCGACGGTGACGGCGGGGCAAAGGGGCAGCCTGGCGGCGTCATTGAAGGGAGAAGAAACTGAACTGAATTTTGACAAGTGCTGCTTATATAGGCAAAGCATTGGGCCCGGTTCGTGGCACCAACCCGGACTAAAGGACGGCATTGGTCCCGGTTGGTGCCATGAACCGGGACCAATCCACCCCTTTCGTCCTGGTTGGTGCTACCAACCGGGACCAAAGGCCTTGTGTTGCTGCCCACGGCCAAAATGTTTAGTCCCACCTCGCTAGTTGAGAGGGGCTCCGAGTGGTTTATAAGACCCACTGCCGCTGCCCTCTCGAGCTCCTCTCCAATGCAGGCTTATGTGCCTAATCTGACACTGCTATGCCTATGGGCCTACTGGACCTTCTGCAGGCCTAAATCCTGGCCCATTGTTGGGTTTCTAGTCGTATTCACGCCGTGGTGGCCCTTTAAGTGGCATTTTTTATTTTTTTTCCAGTTTTTTGTTTTGTTTTTGCATTATTTATTTTCTTTTGTTTTCCGATTTATTTTTTTAATTCATTTTGTTTTTAGGTCACAAAAATTATAAACTTTCTGTTAGTGCCATTAGTTTTCTAATGTGAATAGTTTAAATTTGAATTCTTTGGGATTTGTGTGAATCACTAGTTTGTGATTAACTTTACTATAAAAATAAATTTTGGAGTGATTCTTTTTCTACCAGTGTACAAGAGTATGGGTTCTTTCTATACCCCTTACTTGTGCACGGGCAGTCATAGCCACGCCTGTGGCCGGGCCCGGCATGGCAATAGAAGATGAAACACGAAGACTACCAAGACAGATACTCGAAGAACAAGGAGCAGAGGGCGAGCTGGACCTCCCCCAGCAACACCCTTGCTGGGGCAACCTACACAGCACCTGCAAGCCCATCACCCTTGAGGCTGAGAGTTTTGACACCACCGACAACGTTAAGACCAAGATTTGAGAACGCATGCATGATAGCATGCAGATCCTCATAAAAATTGATAGCCTACGGGTCCACGTGGGACCAGAAGACGAAGACCCCCCGGCAAGACCCTTGCCGAGGACGACTACGAAGCCCCCAGGCAAGCCTTTCCGGGGACGATCGCTGGGCCGCGGCCAGGTCCGCGCCCGGCAAGGGTTTGCCACCCCACCACCCTCCAATGTGACGACCAGTGTGCCAACTAAGCAGGCGCCTACGTGACGGCATGCAGATCTTCATGGAGGCTCTACCATCGTGCCAACACAGCAGCTAGTTAGCCAGCATGGCACTGCATGCCTCGCCAGCCTGGACGCGTGTCGAAGCAAGCAGGAGCGGCGAAGGACGGGATGGCTTCTGTTGCCGTCCCCGATAAAGTAAGAGGGCACGTAGGCAACGCATTAAATGTGTTTGTCCTACGGTGCCGAGCGGTAAGCTCGTACACTGTAGCTTGCCACCTCATGTGTGCCACAATGGCAACCCCTTTACGTATAAAGGGAGGCCCAAGGCGTACAGAGAGAGGACTTAGACTTTTGGACCGTGCATGCACCGCAGCAAGTTCAAAAGCTCAAGAACACATATATCCAAACAAGCAGGACTTGGGTATTACCACTAGTAGAAAAGGGCCATTTGTCCTGGTTCATAAGGCACATTTGTCCCGGTTCCCGAACCGGGACTAAAGGGTCCGTACTAAAGCCCAATACCTTTAGTCCCGGTTCACCAACGAACCGGGACAGATGGGGCTCCACGTGGCCGCTGCGGCTTGCCCAGGCAGGAGGGCCTTTTGTCCCGGATAGTAGCACCAACCGGGACCAAAAGGCATCCACGCGTCAGCAGTTCAGGAGCTGGGGTTTTTGTTTTTTTATAGGGGGTGGGGGGTGGGGGGTGGGGGGTTGGGGGTTTTGCGGGGTTTGTAGGGTTAATTTAGGGGTTTCATATATTGTGTTAGATAGCTAATAGAGAGAAGTGTCCTCTCTTATCGCCGTACTTGGTCGGCACTACGTACTATACGTATAGAAAGGACTCGACACGCTAGCTAGTAAGCAAATGAAGGAAACCAATAAGTACAGAAGATCGTCATGAACATATACAGAGAGAAGTGATTGACCTCTCCTTCTCCGAGAGATTGGTCAAACAACAAGTTTTTGCATATCTATTTGACGCTACTGGCTACATATATACAACATAAGATCTCTTAAAATCCCCTAACATCTGAACTCAAGTTCCACATGGTATTCTCCGTCTTTATCGATGACATTATCAAGAAAGAATCCCGCCAATTCCTCTTGAATTGCTCGTATGCGATCTTGTGGTAGGAGTTCCTCCCGCATCTGAAACATCTAATTTGAACAAGGGGGTAAACACATATATATGAATGAAACTCAACACAAATGATGGTAATAAAATAAAATTGTGAATATTATTGCTTACGCACTTCATACTTTTTTCTAGAGTAGCCCCGCTCACAGGTCATGTGGCAGATGAACTCGCAAATGTAGTATCCACAGTAATTATTCCCGGGTTCCTGCCACAACCACTTTACAAGAAATAGAGGTCAATCAAACTGATAAGCAAGCATGCTAAATGGTATTGATGAAACTAGCTAGAATCAATGGGAGATGCACAGAACTAGCTAGTAGTACTTACTTTCGGGTGTTTAAATCACAGCTCCCCCGGCAGTCCCGGTGCTTTTGCGGTGAACTTTTTCCAAACCCTGCCAGACAAAGAAAACAATTACTTGATATCAAGAAATGCACAAAGTTGCCAATATGGTGCGATAATGATCGATTGAACTTACTTCTCGAGCATTTTAGTCATGGTCGCATACTCCTTGGGATCTTTTCGTCTCGAGTCTTTGACGGTTACTACTCCCTGCTCAAGCTTAATCTCTAGCAGAATAAAGTGGAAGCTGCGCACGCATGCATAACTCATCAATTACATTACTATAACCTCGCGTAATAAAGGAAACCGAATATGCACAACACAGTAACACTCACTTGAATTCATAAGGAAAGAGTATTATATCTTGGTTTTGATTTCAAAGTCACAACCGTAGAAAGTTGGCCTCGGGTTGTTTGGCATCATGTTTAACATTCCATTCATCTATGAGATTTGTGTTAATGAACCCAATATCACCGATTTGTATTTTCTTGCATTCGGCGATCTTCAATCTGCATAATATAGTGAGGATAATTATATATACATGCAATGAA
>NC_041391.1:41733860-41760598 GCF_002162155.2 Triticum dicoccoides | reverse complement strand
TTGAAGTACTTCCCGACCGGCGCACTTCTTGCAATGACTTTTTAAGACAACGGAGATGGTTGTTATCTGGCGAAGGCGGTGGTGGTCGCTTCAGGGCATTGATAGTGCGCTTCGCTTTCACCGGATCTATCTTCTCCTCTGGAGGTGGATGTTTCATAGATCTTCGCGTTTAAAAGAAGTCCTTCACTTGGGCTTCAACGATCTTCGTGTTTTCCTCCATAGTCATCTCGTATGGTAACTTCTCTACATGCTTGAGAGATAGACCGAATTTGTATTGCCTCCCGCCTCTAGTTGTACTGCTAGACGCCGGAACCGCCGGAGCCGCTGCGGCTTTCTTGTTTTGTTGCTTACGAGGCGGAGAAGAGGGAGGAGGAGTGCTACGATGCGCCGGAGCAGCCGGAGCGGCGGTGTTTGTGTTCCACCGTCACCGACGAGGCGAAGGAGGACGCAGGCTGCTCGGACGCGCCGGAGCAAGCGCAGAAGGAGGCGGAGTACTGCCGCCCTCACGAGCCAGAGCAGGAGGCGGAGTACCCTGATCACTCGCCGGAGGAGGAGGAGGAGGAGGCGGAGGAGGCGGAGTGCCCATCTGACTCGCCGGAGGAGGAGGAGGAGGAGGCGAAGGCCTGAAGTTCAGAAGCTTGATGTGTTCCTTCCTCCATAGACATGGAGTCTTCAGAGCAAGACCCAGCTGAGTCTCCCCTTCACCTGTAGGGTGGTCAAGCTGGACCTCCTCAAATCCCTCCATTATTTCATCCACCATCACAACAGCATAGCCTTGTGGAATAAGAAGGCAGTGAAAAGTTGCGTCGGGTTCTGGAGGGAACACAGAGCCGACAGCTGCCTTGACTTTGAGGTTCTGCCATTGCGTCATAAGCTGGCACTGGTGTGACTCCGTGATAGCATCCACGGGGTAGCTAGGACCCGTGAAGTCAGGCTACTGAACGAGCTCGGTGGAAGCCACGCTACTTCTCCACTGAGATGGCGGGGTAGCTTCTGGGGTAGCTTGGGCAGGATCTCACTGGTTCTCAACAGCTTGTCGTTCCTCTAGCTTTCGTACCCTTGCCTAAAGGTTCTGCAGTTTGCTCAGCTCCAATTTCCTCCTCCTCTCTTGGGTTTTGTAACCGCCTATGTTGGGAAACCCAACCTTCCTCGCAATGGAGTCTGGCATGCCTCGTGTTCGTCCAGGGTGCTCAGGATTCCCGAGCGCCTGAACTCATCATTCTCTCTGTCAGGAACGAACGTCCCTTCCTGCGCTGCCTTGATTGTTGCCTGAAGCTTCGTGATCGGTGTTGCAAGTTGCTCGTCCGTCCAACAACACTTCCCTGTTTCAGGATCCAAAGTTCCCCCAACCCCGAAGAACCAAGTCCTTGAACAATCTGCCCAGTTCAATGTCTCTAGTTCGAACCTTTAGCAATCAGGTCACTCTCAGCCTTGTCCCGCAACGGCCGGGCTTTGAGGTAGCCACCTGACCCCGTGCGATGGTGATGCTCCTTCTTTGCAGCATTTATCTTGTTTGTTGCTGACATCTTCTTACTCTTCTCCGATGTCTTGTGAGCCACAAATGTGACCCAGTGATCTCTTATCTTCTCAAATCGGCCGGTGAATTCTGGAGTATTGTTTTTGTCCACATACGTTCAACTCATTCTTCCACCTCCCGAATAGATCTGCCATCTTCTTAAGAGCATGAGCCTTGACCAGTGGTTGTATAATTGGCTTATCCGGATCGTCCTGTGTCGATAGGGTGAAATTTTCCTTTAGCGCGGTCCAAAGATCATCTTTCTGTCTATCTTCGACATAAGAAATTTGAGGGTCTTCCTTCTTAGGCTTATACCATTGGTGGATGTTGATCGAGATCATGTCCCTAACAAGAACCTCGCATTGAGCAGAAAATGCTTCCTTGGTCTGAATGGGTTCAATCGGTTGGCCATCACCCGCGATTTCTGTGATCATGAACCTTTCATCCTGGCGCAACCTTGTCTTCGGGCCTCGTCTCGTTACCGAAGTTTGGCTCGATCCGGAGGGCTATAAAAGAAGAAAGAAGAGTTAATATATGTACATACAAAAACAATTAATGCATCAATTAGCTAGTCAGCACAGGCTTAATATATATATATATATATATATATATATATATATATATATATATATATAGACACACACACACACACACACACACACACATATATATATATATACCTTGCCGGACTTTGCAACAGCCGATCCCGACTTCGTTTGGTTACCGGAGCCGTCATCACGGTCACTGGAGCCATCATGATCATGACTTTCCTCCTCCATTGTTCGATCACCGTAGCCTGTTTCCTCTCCTTCCAGACCATCGGTGTCATTGAGAAACGACAAGACATCACATCCGTCACGGATTATGCCCCCCAATATCTCTTCTTGTTCGAAGTCTCTTTGTTGATCCATAGTTTCTGCAAATATTACAACATGGCAATTAATATACAAACATGAGAGATGGATATATTAATAGTGGCAAACATAGACCTATCTAGCTAATCACAACACTTCTAGGGTTTGGGGTGGCCTCGGCAACACTCTTTTAACTTGGTAAATTTGGGTGGCCTCGACGCTTCTAGGGTTTGGGGTGGACTCGGCAACGCTTCTAGGGTTTGGCCCGGACCGCCTCTCTCATGAATGCCCGACGTCCGGACCGCCTCTCTCATGAATGTCAAACACAGGAAAAAAACGGTCCCTATTTTTCCTGATCTCATCTACCCTTCTATATGTCATGTTGTCTAGTGTCAAAGGATTCAATACTTTGACACAAGAGAACGTGCACGTATAGAATGGTAGATGAGATCAGGAAAAAAATAGGGATCAACTTAATTATGCACATCCATAATGGGGGCATTCTTGATAAATCTCTTATAAATCCCGAGAGAGTTTGTCGGGTAGGGGCGGGAGGGGGTACGAGATCGACAATGTTTTTTCTATGGTTTGGGTGTCCTCGAGAGTTGGTCGAGCGAGAGGGGGTTGATCGACGTCCCCGTGTCGACCCCTCGGCTATCCTCGACCCTCGACCCCTCGACGACCCTCGACCCTCATCCCCTCGGCGACCCTTGACCCTCTACCCTCGTTCCGATCCTTGACCGCTCGGATTCTCTTAACCTTTAAGGGATTTGACAAGATGGCGCCATTCTGGATGTGCAGAAAATGGTCCATATTTTTCCTGATCTCATCTACCCTTCTATATGTCACGTTGTCTAGTGTCAAAGGATTCAAGAAAACCATTGCTTCATCATTTGCCAAAAGTAACATGCGCATAATGGTACGAATTTCTCCAAAATTGTTTTGGAACGGATTCCCGGATAGGATAACTGGCTTTTTGGTACGAAGTTCAGCAAGAGCCTTTCGAATATTGCTATTTGGAAGGCCTTTGCTGAAATTCACACCAAAAAGTGAATCATTATATCAGGAACTCCATTCCAAAACAACTTTGAAGAGCTTCATAGCGTCATACGCCTGTTACTTCTAGCAAATGATGTAGCTATGAATTTCTTCGATACTTTGACAGACAACGTGACATATAGAAGAATATATAAATACATATATAGATGAGATCAGAAAAAAAATGGATCAACTTGTGCACATCCATAATGGGGGCATTCTTGTTAAACGGAGACCCTCGACCCTCGACCCCTCGACGACCCACGACCCCTTGACGACCCTCGACCATCGACGACCCTCGACCCTCGACGACCATCGACCCCTCGACCCTCAACCCCTCGACGACCCTCGACCCCCTACCCTAGTTTCCGACACCCTAGTTGCTGACACTTCGTTCCCGATAAAAAATAAGAAGAGAAAGAAGAAGAAAAAATAGAGGAGAAGAAGAAGAAGGACAAAAAGAAGAAAAAAAAGAAGAAAAAAAAGATGAGGAGAAGAAGGAACGGAGGAGAAGAAGAAAAAATAGAAAATTTTCTATTTTGTTCTTTTTTCATCTTCTTATTTATTTCCCCTCTTCTTCCTCTCCTCTTCTTCTCCTTCTTCTTCTTCTTCTCCTTCTTCCTCTTCTTATTATTTTCCTTTTTCCTCTCCTTCTTTTTCTTCTAAATATGAACATATACATAAATGACTTTGATCATACACAATTTTCCTATACATACACAATATGAACATATACATAAATTGACAAAGAAAATTCTACGAACAAAAAAATCATAAAAATTATATGAACAAAATTACAACATCTAAATTAACTAGACATCTAAACTCACATCTAAATTAATATAACTAAACATCTAAACTTAATTAGGAAAATGCATCGAAACTTAGGAAAAATCATCTATATACATATTGACCAAGTTTTCACATCACAATGAACATCACAATGGACATCAAAATGAACACTGAATAAATTATAAAGACAAAATATTGACCAAGTTAATTACTACAGAAAAATCATCATCATCATCATCTATCGCACAATCAAAGAACATCTATATACATATCATAATCATCATCATCATCTAACAGAGGGCGGCCGACGACAAGGAGAATGAGCTCACTAGGAGATGGGGACCTCACTAGGGGCGGCGATGAGGAGGCAGGGAACGGCGACAGTAACGGCAGGGCAGGGCGTGGCGACGAGGTGGCAGGGAACGACGACGGCGATGGCGGGGCAGGGCGTGGTGATGGTGACGAGGAGGCGTACGAGGCAGGGGGCGCGGCGGCGCGTTGGGTCAGGGCAGAGGGGCACGAGGAGCGTCGGGGGCAGGGCGCGACAAGGGCGTTGGTGACGGCTAGCTCGGGCAGCCTGCCAGCGTCATGGATGGATTCGCCACCGTCAGGGGAGAGGGAGGAGGAGAGATCGAAGTGGGGATGGGCGGTTCTGAAAATTCCTAAGTGCTACCTATATACCCAGAGAATTGGTCCCGGTTCAGGGCACCAACCGGGACCAGTGACCCCCTTTAGTCCCGGTTGGTGCCACCAACCGGGACCAAAGATCAATTTCCAGCAACCCAAAGGGCGGGAAGCAAGGACCTTTGGTCCCGGTTGGTGGCACCAATCGGGACTAAAGGGAGGTGGGCGTTAGTCCCGGTTGGTGCCACCAACCGGGACCAATGCACCCCTTTAGTCCCGGTTGGTGCCACCAACCGAGACAAAAGGCCCTGTGCAGCGGCCAAAGTTTAGTCCCACCTCGCTAGTTGAGAGAGCTCGAGAGTGGTTTCTAAGCACTGCTGCGCCCACCCTCTCGAGCTAATCTCAACTGCAGGCTTTCGGGCCTAATATGTGTCACGCTGTGCCTGTGGTCCTACTGGGCCTCTGCGGGCCTGAATTTTGGCCCGTGGTTGGGTTTCTAGTCGTATTCAGGCTGTGGTGGCCCAGTAAGTGGCACTTTTTAAAAAAATGTTTTCTTTTTTGCTTTATTTATTTTATTTTGTTTCTACTTACAACAAAATACTTACTAGTTTTTCATGTAACTAGCAGTGTGACCCGCGCATTTGCGCGGCTAGATTTGCATTTATGACTTCTATATTTTGCCAAAACTTTCCTTGTCAGTACTTTATCGTCACATCCAGTTATAAAGATAAAGTACATGATAGTTGCATTAAAACCACACCAATAGGTAGGCATTAACATACTCTCCTTGCTGGTGATGTATGTTTTATTCCATGCATTATTTTGGAGAAATCTTTAAAAAGAAGAAAGGTGCAAATAAACTGTTTTAGAGATCATGATATATTGAAATTTATGGGATTCCACTTTAAGATACTCTCCTCGTCAATATTGGTTCATCACATCCAGTTATAAACGTAGTCCTAATGATTTCCTTGGTGCATAGGCGGACTGAATTAGAAAGATGGAAACACAAAATCAAGTAAGTTGCTGACATTTCTCTAAACAAAAAGTAAGTCCGCCATCATATATAATGTCATGCTCTATTGCTGCCGGGTGTCCTATCTTGCCGCCATAGCTCGCTATATGAACACTCCTTTCTTTAGTCGTTTGCGAGACGGATATGTGCTTTTTTTTCTCATGATTTTCAGGAACATTTTATCTTAAAAGCTCAAAATGTTTGTACGCGTGTAATATGACATTTACTCATACGTGCTGATACACGACCTAGTTGACCGTTGTACTGATCATCTTTTGACCTTTGTACTGATCATTGCACTGATTAATACCGAATTCTAATAAATATGGGTGACATATTTGTACTACTTGGGCCATCCTCTCTCACTAACCTTATTTTAGTTTGACATTTAATTTTCAGGTTGATTTTTCAATATGCTCGTTACTTTAAAAAAAATCTCAGAATTCAGTTCACTTGATTGATTTATGTGGAACCTATATCAATTCCAAATTGCTAATTTCTAGTTTTTATACCAATTCCATAAAATAGGACAAAGAAGTGTCTTTTTTCGAGGGAAAGGATAAAGAAGTGCTAGACATGGAGATACTAAAAAATCAGTGCTAGGGAATAATAACAGTGAGGGGCATAAATTAAACAATACACGCAACTGACATGAATGATAGTTCACGTATCTAGATATAATCCTATTCATGCCAATAAAATAAATGTGATACCTATGTATTTTATTATTATTATTGTGTACATCAAGACATAGTTAAGTAAGTTATAAAAGTTTATAGGCTTGTCAAGACATCATCTATACACGGCTATTTGTTTCACAATGCTGATGTTGGGATGTTCGAAAATGATATAGACTATGTTGTATTATACTGAAATAGGTGTGTTCAATACATATTATGTTCCAGTACGTACCTAGATATTCGAAATAAAAAACAGAAGTAGGTACACCTAGCTAGCTGTGGCTGTGATCCATCTTGTTTCTACTGATTGCAAGGCAAGTCTTCTACCCATCTTATACCATCTCATAAAAAATACGTACCTAGCTAGATCTTGCTTTGATCGATCTTCTTGCTGCTGATTGCAAGGCAAGTCTTCCATCCATCCATGCTGACCGGAATGCATGCATGAGGCGAGTTTGAAACATGAAGTAGTCGACGCATAGCACGTGATACATGATTGATTGACTCCGGCCGGCATCTAGCTGTACTTAACAGCGTCAGCGTCGTCGGCGGCGGCCACTTGCATCAGGACGTCGGCGGCGGCCGCAAACGTTGTTCAACCTGAGGCTGCCGATGTGATGCGTACACTGAATCAAAGCATGTTGTGTCCATGGTGGCGCCCCAGGACATGCATTTGAGTTGCGAGGCTGTGTCGACGACGGCCGGCGAGGACATGGATTGGGTGTCACATCCCTAGCTTCTGGCATTGCTCTAGGTTAGCTTCATGTATGCATCATGTCTATATTTTTGAAACTTGAATTGAGGAATATTGGAAGCCTCAAAACCCCAAATAAAAGAGGGGCAAAAACCCTAGAAATCTCATTCATTGCTCCAAAAAGGGCTCTTCATAAATGTTTGATAATTTTTGGTAAGGGTTCTGGTCCCAACCAAAATATTGAACATTTTTAAGGATTTATTTTTGGGACTTTGAATTTAAATCATTAGCTATTTGAATTTGAATTATATTCATATAATTAGAATATAATTTCAAATATCCCTGAAATATTTTATAAGCTTTTGGAAAAGTCCATCTAGCAATATAAAATATTCAGTGGAGTTTTGGCATTGTTTGAATTATTTTAAAATTCAAAACAGTGGCAAAATAATTTAAATAAAACAAAAACAGAAGAAAAATATAAAACAGAATAGAAACAGAAAGAGAGAGAGAGAGTAAGCTACCTGGCGCCTACCAAGCCCACCTGGGCCACTTACCTGTAGCCGGCCCAGCTGGCCAGCTCCTCCCGCTGGCCCATCCCACCGCCGCCTCCCTCCCCTGTCGCCTTCCTCCTCTGCCAGGAGGACGGGCACGCGCCCGGCGCGCGCGGCCACGCGCCCCGGCCACCTCCTCCCTGCCTGGCTGCCTCCTCCTCCCCTGGTCCCTCCCGCGACGCCACGCAGCCCCCGACCCCCTCTCACTTCTCCCTCGCTCTCTGGACCTCCTCCTCCTCCTCTGTTCTCCCTCCCTCTCGTCACCGAACGCACCCGGGAGCGCCGCTCGTCGTAGCCATGACCACGGCCACCCCTCCCCTCTCCGACGTGCTTCCGAGCTCCTGCACCTCGTCGCCAACCCCCTCACCGAGCCACGTGACCGGAAGGGCCCCGAGCAGCCGCCATCGTCATCATCTCCGAGCTTCGGCCCCGGTGCCGTCTCCGTCGAATTCGGTCACTCCGGCGCGCCCCCGAGCCCACTGACCCTCCCTACAGCTCCGCGGTGAGCCTCCGTGCAGAACCCCTCTCTCTCCCCTCGCGTTTGCGAGCTCTAGGCCATAGCCCCGTCGCGGCCGAACTCCGGCCGCCGCTGACCATGTCGCCGCCGTGGCCTGAGCTCGAACGGGTCGCGCCCGTGCATCTCACCGAGCTCGTGGTGACTCCAGGAGGCTGCGCAGTGCTTTACCTCACTCGCCCGTGCTCCACAACGCCGTTTTCGCCGAGGTCCGAACTCCGGCGCCGCCTCGGGCTCCATTCCGGCGAACCCCGGCCACCCCCGCACCTCCCGTTGGCCCCCCTAGATGCGCACGGGCACGGGCTACCCTCTGGTGCCCTTGGCTTGGCCCAAAACCCCTCGCAGCGCAAGTCCGGCGAGCTCCCGCCGTAGTTTTGGTCGTCGCCGGCCGAACTCCGGCGACTGCCGACGTGGCACGCCTAATTAGCACTAATGACCCTGTTAAACTAACCCCGTGACGCTGACAGTGGGCCCCGTAGTGGGTCAAAGCCCGGGTCAACGCGGGATTAGCCCCTGTGTCACTGACGTGTGGACCCCACACGTCAGGTTTGACCCGAGCCGGCCCCTGTTGACTTGCTGACGTCATGCCAACGTCATGCTGACGCAGTAATGCTTTCTGGATTTAATTTAATTCTGAAATTCCAGAAAAATGCCTAAAACTTCCAAAATTCATAGAAAATTAACCGTAACTCCAAATTAAATAATTTATATATGAAAAATTATCAGAAAAATTCAAGGAATCCATCTGTACCATTTTCATGCATGTTAGAACAACTTATCACTACTGTTTAGGACAAATGAAGTGAATGACATTTAAATAACCACATATGGAGTTTGAATTTGAATCTTGTATTCAAACCAACCCCATTTAACTTGTTGCTAGATGCATTAGCCCAAAACATATTCATTTTGCCATGTCATGATCATGCATCATATTGTGCATTGCATTGATTGTGTTCCCTTCTGTGTTGCCGGTATTTGTCCCCTCTCGATAGACGTGATACCGATGATGTGATCGTTGACACTGATGAAGACTCAATGTTATCTTCAGAAGTGCCAGGCAAGCAAAACCCCCTTGTTCATTCCGATACAATCCTACTCTCTCGCTCCTGCTCTCTTTTACTGCATTAGGACAACAACGATTCAACTGTTACTTGCTGCGGTAGCTGAACCCCTTTATCCTTTGCATGACCTGTCATTGCCACAGTAAATAGATGAAACCCACTAGCATGAGTAGGAGTTGTTTGAGCCCCGATGTGCCTACTCATTTATGTTTGTTGTCATGCCTGCTACTGCTTAGAGTTGTGTCAGGTCTGATTCATCCGGGATGAATCAGAGGTGTGTGAACATGTCCTACTGTGTGTGTGAGCTAAGTGTGTGAACACGATTTGGTAAAGGTAGCGGTGAGAGGCCATGTAGGAGTACATGGTGGGTTGTCTCATTGCAGCCGTCCTCAGGAACTGAGTTCTGTGTTTGTGATCCATGATTCAGCTACTACCATACATTGGGCCCTGAAATATGACCCCGCTCGACTTCTTATTCACCCTAGCTCTCTGTCCAGGAGTTGCAAGTAGTTTCTAGTGTTTGTAGCCTACTGGAGGCCGTGGACAGCGCTGACCGTAGGGGTGGGCTGTGATGCGGTAGGTACGTGGCCGGGTGTACCGAATACCCGTTAGGTATCTCGGGAACCCTGTTCACATCGTTCGGGGCCGTATGGGAAACCTCGGCCGGACTCCCTGCGGATGGAACCTGAATAGGCGATAAACCTGGACTAGAGACTTGAGTGTTTAGGTAGGTCGTGGTCTACACCCACGTCGGCTTTCGCTTGAAGTCTGCCGAGCACATGTCGTGTGCAGACGCTAAGTGGTGGAAACATGTATGAAGAAGTACACCCCTGCAGGGTTAACATCATCTATTCGAATAGCCGTGTCCACGGAAAAGGACTTCTGGGTTGCTTATATCAGTTCATAGACAAGTGAAAGTGGATACTCTAAAATACGCAAGATAAGCGTGAGTGCTATGGATGGCGTTCTCGTAGGGAGACGGGAGCGGATCCATAGTGGTGTATTGATATGGTGAATATGTGGACTCGTGTGCGCCACCTCAAAAGAGTCGCTTGGAGTCGTAGTTCAGGATAGCCACCGAGTCAAAGCTGGCTTGCTGCAGTTAAACCCCACCATCCCCTTGTTGAAAATGATGCATATGTAGATAGTTCTGATGTAAGTCTTGCTGGGTACATTTGTACTCACGTTTGCCTATTTTATGTTTTTGCAGAGAGACTTCAGTCTCACTAGTAGTTCCACGTGGACTTCGACGTTTAGCTTGTTACCTCAGCTACGATCTTGTGCCCTTGGCAGGATCTGATAGATAGTCAGGCTTCTCAGCCTTTTTCATTTATAGATGTCTGTACCCAGACATGATAGCTTCCGCTTGTGCTTTGATTGGTATGCTCTGATTGTTGGGTCATGAGACCCATGTTTGTAATATCTCGCTCCTCGGAGCCTATTGAATAAATTACTTGAGTCGTAGAGTCATGTTGTGATGCCATGTTGTATTTGCACATATCGAGCATATTGTGTGTATGCTATTGAAATGCTTGGTATGTGTGGGATCTGACCATCTAGTTGTTTATCTTTAGTAGCCTCTCTTACCGGGAAATGTCTCCTAGTGTTTCCACCGAGCCATGGTAGCTTGCTACTGCTCCGGAACACTTAGGCTGGCCGGCATGTGTCCTTCTTCGTTCATGTGTCTGTCCCTTCGGGGAAATGTCACGCTTTGAGTACCGGAGTCCTGTTAGCCCGCTACAGCCCGGTTTACCGGAGTCCTGCTAGCCCAGTGCTACAGCCCGGACCCACTTGCTGATGACCGACACGTTCGAAGTTGGGTCATGGATGCCTGTCCCTGTAAGTCTGTGCCACTTTGGGTTTACGACTAGTCATGTCAGCCGGGCTCCTTATCATATGGATGCTAGCGACACTATCATATACGTGAGCCAAAAGGCGCAAATGGTCTCGGGCAAAGGTAAGGCGACACCCGTGGAGATACCGTGCGTGAGGCCGCAAAGTGATATGAGGTGTTACCGGCTAGATCAATGTGACATCGAGTCGGGGTCCTGACAGCGTTGGTATCAGAGCTTGACTGCCTGTAGGATTACCAAGCCAAACTGGTCGAAGTTGAGTCTAGAAATGCTTTAGTTATATAAGGGAATTGATTGTGGGATGGAACGTAAGGCTCTTTTACTCCTTATACCTTATGCCTTCTGATCTGAGTCATCTTATCTTTCCTGCGGGGTTTAAGAACTAGGCTTTCTCTTCTTTCTATCAGGATCACGTGTTACTAATCCGTAGACTTATAAGATTGTTGATTCAAGCCTCAGTTCAGTTCCTACTATCTTCTGTATGTTAACTGTTGATCTCGAAACCTTGATATTGTGCTTCTGAGTGGTTATGCCACCATTTTTTGTGAATGTCTCAAATCTTTTCTGAGCATTTACAGCCGTTATGCTGTCCGAGTCATCCTAGGTTTCTAAGTAGTCTGATGCATTTGCAAATCCTTTCTTCCCGTTTCAATGTTCCCATGGGCCAGATTAACCACACTAATCAGTGAGTTGAGGTACTCCGTTGCCTTGACATTTATGTTGGAGTTATTATTATGACCCTAGGTGTTTTAGGGAGTCACCTAGTAATCTAGCAATGATTTGTGATCCCAGTGTGATGATTCTGGCCTTTATCCTCGAAAGCATTCCGTGATGCTACTTAGTAGTAGGTATTCTACTCCTTGGGTTTTGAACCCGAGATTCACTCTACTTACATCATGTTGATAGTGTTGCTAGTTCCTTTAGGATATTAGTAACCTTTGCGATAGTCCTTAAAGTCCATGGTATTTCCTTCTTCCAAATACTATGAACCACTTATGGCAGATGTTATTGGATCAAAAGATCACAATTAGAGCACTATTGAGGAGTTCTCCATTCATATATTGTGGCTCTGCCAGTTCTACCTTTCTGCATGGGTTATCCGGAAGAAATATGTTGAACTTTGTTCGACATGCTAAACCATGCATCCACAACTCAGAAAATCGTATGTCCTTTGAGTTGTCCCTCTTTAGTTGTCTTCTGACCCTCGTCTATCAATTGATAGTCAAGAGTATGTGTGCGTTCGTCTATCGATGCCTATTACTCTTGTGGTCCGTCAAGCCATTCTATCGCAGAACGACTAGGAGAAACAAACTCCAGTACCTCTTCCATATCCAGGATTGGGTCAAAGTAGTTGTGCTCCGCAGATCAAATTGCTAATCCAGCTTTTGTTCTGTTCTACCCTGGAGTATTACCATCTTTATATCGGAATTGTCATGGGAATTGCACACCATCCTATGAACTCTTGACACAGTGATACTTCTCGCCAACATTGTTTATTCCTCGGTTCCTGTGTTATCGTAACCGGAATGTCGACAAGTGAATCGTGGTGTGTGAAATCAATACTGCTAGCAACTCCGTTGTTTGGTAGTTAAAGGACAATAATTTCATTCTTAGCATGTTGGTTAGTGAATCATCATTCTAAGATTGATCGTGCTACCTAGTCCCTATTTCTGGTGCACTCCTCGACCAATGAGTTAGGAGTTATTTCAAGTCCTCACTCATTTGATCATGTCGTCTTGCCCTCAAAAGCGAGATTGTTCTCGAGCTTAGTAACATATCGGTGGTTCGTGATTTTCCGAAGATCTTCTCGGAAGTATTACCAGGCTGTCACCTGACCGCTATGTTGAGCTCGTGATCAAGTTGGTTCTTGTGAACCACCTTCTCTCCAAGAATCGGTGTTAGATATCCCCGAGCTAGTTGGTTAAGCTAAACGACAACTTGGAGGGTTGGAAGATAAAAGCTTGCCTGACTTAGTTCGTTCCAAAGGGGTATTCTTGTGTAGTGAGTGTTGAAGAAAGATGATATCTTCATCGATTGGTCCCTGTGGTCAGTTGCTGGACCTATCGTCTTATCAATCCTTTGATTTGAGTGTGGGCTATCGTCAAATCAAGTCAGAACCAACGATGTTCGTAATGTTGTCTTCCTCGTGGTTGATCCCTCGAGCATACACCATTATATTTTTCGGGTCTGACCAATGCTATCACCGTGTTCACACGATGGTGGAAGTCCAGTGATATGGAAATTCCGATGAGTTGTTGTTGAGTCCATTGACAACATCCTTATCTCCTCCATGATGTTGTTGAACATTAAGTTAGTGTTGGAAACTTTTGAAAGCATTTCTTCATGCTAACTCATGAAGTACTTGTTTGATGAAAGGAGTGACCTCCTCTTATACACGTGCATTTGGTGAAAGTTGCCGCCGTGGATTTAAGAAAGGTTGTTTTGTTTCCTTTGGAATCATCCCAAATCAGTCATGCACACGTGCGAAGTATTCTGTAGTCTGGAGACTTGCAACCTTCATTCTATATGTGTCCCTAGCACACCAAGCCACTGATTGATTTGTTCAAGGAGAAGAAGTTTCTTCTTAAGAGCATGCCTTATGCAAGGACTTCGATACCCTCGTTGATGGTTCCCCCTCCTGAACTCGGTAGTGTTTTATTATAAGACTACTATGTGGTCATGCTTGTCTGGGACAACGTGTTCACATGTTAGTAGCAGAACCAGCTCATGTTTTGGAGCTTGCTATCGTAGTTCATCTCCCGAGAATCCCGCAACGTCATCTCGTCGATTTGTGTTGCAAACTTTCATTTTTCTTCCTAGACTCGATGAGTCTGGAATATCCGGACACCAACCAGATCCGAATCTCAGGTAGATATGATGGTTTGGAACATTTCCCAAGAACTATAATATCGGTCTCTCGATAACCGGTAAAGCGGATGTCGTGGCCAACACACCCAGCCGGAAGACCTATTATTGTAGTATCTTGTTTGAGGAAGTTGGCCACCTCCCCATAAGGATTTCGTAGGATTTACCTCCGTAACTGTTCCTTATGGATTCTATTGCTCCCGAAGTCCGACCTTTTACTTGATGTCTAGATACCAGATCATTTCTATGAATGGGTTACACTAGCACATCAAGGAGAACATTAGAAGCGGAGTGCTAAATGTCTCTCGGTCGATCATCCAGATTTTGTTCCTTGGCTTCGCTAAGGTGTAATCTGAGAAGTGTTATCTTCCTTTGCATCTGCATCATCCATCATCATTCATCGTGGTAGCAAGTTGTGTTGCCAGGATCCTTGACACGGATGTTGGTAAAACCTTGATGAATATGGAAATGCTCAAGTTCTTGAGAGCACGCTCAAGCGCTAGGTGTTATCATCGACGCTAACTGGGTTTGCTCTCAGTTTCCTCGGCAATGCTATGACCTTTTCAAACAATGAATTCACTCTCTATTGTTGGGTTCTCCCCAGTTACTAGAATCATTCCCATCATTTGCATTTTGTTCCCAGCTTGCACCGCCAATGTGCCATTCTACCATGGGTCTCTTCCATTTCCGGTGATAAGCAAATTCATCCATTGCGTTGTCTTCAACAAGGTAATCCACATCATCCAAGTCCGAGTATGCCATTCTACCGACCCCGCCAATCGATTGCTTGTGATTGCCTTAGGTTGGTATAAAGAGTTTCAATGATCTTTGAATCAAAAGTAATTCTTTTTGCCACTTAAGGGGATATCTCTACGAGTCACCCTCCCTAAGGTGTATCGTTATGGTATCAGGGCAACTCAACTCCTCGCTACGTGACAATCGCTTACCACCTTCTTAGGTGTGGAATTGTTGTCTACCTAGTGAACCTTCGTCATCCGTTTCTTTCCACCCCTCTTGATGTGTACCTCGTGTCTCAACTCGAGAAATGGTCCTATGTCTCATTCCGTGAGTTGTTCGATCTTCGAGAAGATTGACCCTTCTAGAGTCTCCTTCTTCCCTCCATGTCATGTTGACAGGAGTTCTCAGAGCAAGACTTCAAGACAATGATGGTGATCGAATCAACGTTCAACTGAAGTGCACCCTGGATCGTGAAGATTGTACTAGTTTGCGTTTCCCCTTCATCCTACCCTACGCTGGAATCTCGAGACGAGATTCTTGTTTAGTGGGGGTGAGTTGTCACATCCCTAGCTTCTGGCATTGCTCTAGGTTAGCTTCATGTGTGCATCATGTCTATATTTTTGAAACTTGAATTGAGGAATATTGGAAGCCTCAAAACCCCAAATAAAAGAGGGGCAAAAACCCTAGAAATCTCATTCATTGCTCCAAAAAGGGCTCTTCATAAATGTTTGATAATTTTTGGTAAGGGTTCTGGTCCCAACCAAAATATTGAACATTTTTAAGGATTTATTTTTGGGACTTTGAATTTAAATCATTAGCTATTTGAATTTGAATTATATTCATATAATTAGAATATAATTTCAAATATCCCTGAAATATTTTATAAGCTTTTGGAAAAGTCCATCTAGCAATATAAAATATTCAGTGGAGTTTTGGCATTGTTTGAATTATTTTAAAATTCAAAACAGTGGCAAAATAATTTAAATAAAACAAAAACAGAAGAAAAATATAAAACAGAATAGAAACAGAAAGAGAGAGAGAGAGTAAGCTACCTGGCGCCTACCAAGCCCACCTGGGCCACTTACCTGTAGCCGGCCCAGCTGGCCAGCTCCTCCCGCTGGCCCATCCCACCGCCGCCTCCCTCCCCTGTCGCCTTCCTCCTCTGCCAGGAGGACGGGCACGCGCCCGGCGCGCGCGGCCACGCGCCCCGGCCACCTCCTCCCTGCCTGGCTGCCTCCTCCTCCCCTGGTCCCTCCCGCGACGCCACGCAGCCCCCGACCCCCTCTCACTTCACCCTTGCTCTCTGGACCTCCTCCTCCTCCTCTGTTCTCCCTCCCTCTCGTCACCGAACGCACCCGGGAGCGCCGCTCGTCGTAGCCATGACCACGGCCACCCCCTCCCCTCTCCGACGTGCTTCCGAGCTCCTGCACCTCGTCGCCAACCCCCTCACCGAGCCACGTGACCGGAAGGGCCCCGAGCAGCCGCCATCGTCATCATCTCCGAGCTTCGGCCCCGGTGCCGTCTCCGTCGAATTCGGTCACTCCGGCGCGCCCCCGAGCCCACTGACCCTCCCTACAGCTCCGCGGTGAGCCTCCGTGCAGAACCCCTCTCTCTCCCCTCGCGTTTGCGAGCTCTAGGCCATAGCCCCGTCGCGGCCGAACTCCGGCCGCCGCTGACCATGTCGCCGCCGTGGCCTGAGCTCGAACGGGTCGCGCCCGTGCATCTCACCGAGCTCGTGGTGACTCCAGGAGGCTGCGCAGTGCTTTACCTCACTCGCCCGTGCTCCACAACGCCGTTTTCGCCGAGGTCCGAACTCCGGCGCCGCCTCGGGCTCCATTCCGGCGAACCCCGGCCACCCCCGCACCTCCCGTTGGCCCCCCTAGATGCGCACGGGCACGGGCTACCCTCTGGTGCCCTTGGCTTGGCCCAAAACCCCTCGCAGCGCAAGTCCGGCGAGCTCCCGCCGTAGTTTTGGTCGTCGCCGGCCGAACTCCGGCGACTGCCGACGTGGCACGCCTAATTAGCACTAATGACCCTGTTAAACTAACCCCGTGACGCTGACAGTGGGCCCCGTAGTGGGTCAAAGCCCGGGTCAACGCGGGATTAGCCCCTGTGTCACTGACGTGTGGACCCCACACGTCAGGTTTGACCCGAGCCGGCCCCTGTTGACTTGCTGACGTCATGCCAACGTCATGCTGACGCAGTAATGCTTTCTGGATTTAATTTAATTCTGAAATTCCAGAAAAATGCCTAAAACTTCCAAAATTCATAGAAAATTAACCGTAACTCCAAATTAAATAATTTATATATGAAAAATTATCAGAAAAATTCAAGGAATCCATCTGTACCATTTTCATGCATGTTAGAACAACTTATCACTACTGTTTAGGACAAATGAAGTGAATGACATTTAAATAACCACATATGGAGTTTGAATTTGAATCTTGTATTCAAACCAACCCCATTTAACTTGTTGCTAGATGCATTAGCCCAAAACATATTCATTTTGCCATGTCATGATCATGCATCATATTGTGCATTGCATTGATTGTGTTCCCTTCTGTGTTGCCGGTATTTGTCCCCTCTCGATAGACGTGATACCGATGATGTGATCGTTGACACTGATGAAGACTCAATGTTATCTTCAGAAGTGCCAGGCAAGCAAAACCCCCTTGTTCATTCCGATACAATCCTACTCTCTCGCTCCTGCTCTCTTTTACTGCATTAGGACAACAACGATTCAACTGTTACTTGCTGCGGTAGCTGAACCCCTTTATCCTTTGCATGACCTGTCATTGCCACAGTAAATAGATGAAACCCACTAGCATGAGTAGGAGTTGTTTGAGCCCCGATGTGCCTACTCATTTATGTTTGTTGTCATGCCTGCTACTGCTTAGAGTTGTGTCAGGTCTGATTCATCCGGGATGAATCAGAGGTGTGTGAACATGTCCTACTGTGTGTGTGAGCTAAGTGTGTGAACATGATTTGGTAAAGGTAGCGGTGAGAGGCCATGTAGGAGTACATGGTGGGTTGTCTCATTGCAGCCGTCCTCAGGAACTGAGTTCTGTGTTTGTGATCCATGATTCAGCTACTACCATACATTGGGCCCTGAAATATGACCCCGCTCGACTTCTTATTCACCCTAGCTCTCTGTCCAGGAGTTGCAAGTAGTTTTTGGTGTTTGTAGCCTACTGGAGGCCGTGGACAGCGCTGACCGTAGGGGTGGGCTGTGATGCGGTAGGTACGTGGCCGGGTGTACCGAATACCCGTTAGGTATCTCGGGAACCCTGTTCACATCGTTCGGGGCCGTATGGGAAACCTCGGCCGGACTCCCTGCGGATGGAACCTGAATAGGCGATAAACCTGGACTAGAGACTTGAGTGTTTAGGTAGGTCGTGGTCTACACCCACGTCGGCTTTCGCTTGAAGTCTGCCGAGCACATGTCGTGTGCAGACGCTAAGTGGTGGAAACATGTATGAAGAAGTACACCCCTGCAGGGTTAACATCATCTATTCGAATAGCCGTGTCCACGGAAAAGGATTTCTGGGTTGCTTATATCAGTTCATAGACAAGTGAAAGTGGATACTCTAAAATACGCAAGATAAGCGTGAGTGCTATGGATGGCGTTCTCGTAGGGAGACGGGAGCGGATCCATAGTGGTGTATTGATATGGTGAATATGTGGACTCGTGTGCGCCACCTCAAAAGAGTCGCTTGCAGTCGTAGTTCAGGATAGCCACCGAGTCAAAGCTGGCTTGCTGCAGTTAAACCCCACCATCCCCTTGTTGAAAATGATGCATATGTAGATAGTTCTGATGTAAGTCTTGCTGGGTACATTTGTACTCACGTTTGCCTATTTTATGTTTTTGCAGAGAGACTTCAGTCTCACTAGTAGTTCCACGTGGACTTCGACGTTTAGCTTGTTACCTCAGCTACGATCTTGTGCCCTCGGCAGGATCTGATAGATAGTCAGGCTTCTCAGCCTTTTTCATTTATAGATGTCTGTACCCAGACATGATAGCTTCCGCTTGTGCTTTGATTGGTATGCTCTGATTGTTGGGTCATGAGACCCATGTTTGTAATATCTCGCTCCTCGGAGCCTATTGAATAAATTACTTGAGTCGTAGAGTCATGTTGTGATGCCATGTTGTATTTGCACATATCGAGCATATTGTGTGTATGCTATTGAAATGCTTGGTATGTGTGGGATCTGACCATCTAGTTGTTTATCTTTAGTAGCCTCTCTTACCGGGAAATGTCTCCTAGTGTTTCCACCGAGCCATGGTAGCTTGCTACTGCTCCGGAACACTTAGGCTGGCCGGCATGTGTCCTTCTTCGTTCCTGTGTCTGTCCCTTCGGGGAAATGTCACGCTTTGAGTACCGGAGTCCTGTTAGCCCGCTACAGCCCGGTTTACCGGAGTCCTGCTAGCCCAGTGCTACAGCCCAGACCCACTTGCTGATGACCGACACGTTCGAAGCTGGGTCATGGATGCCTGTCCCTGTAAGTCTGTGCCACTTTGGGTTTACGACTAGTCATGTCAGCCCGGGCTCCTTATCATATGGATGCTAGCGACACTATCATATACGTGAGCCAAAAGGCGCAAACGGTCCCGGGCAAAGGTAAGGCGACACCCGTGGAGATACCGTGCGTGAGGCCGCAAAGTGATATGAGGTGTTACCGGCTAGATCAATGTGACATCGAGTCGGGGTCCTGACATTGGGACTGTTCCGGCCTTTGCCGGCCAATCATGAATCTGTTTTTTTTCTTTTTCGGGCTTTGCTAGCCAATCATGAATCTGTTTTTACTTTGTTGTTATCTCTGTTGGAAAAGGCAGTGCCTAGGAGGCGCTTAGGCACGCCTAGGCGCTAGGAAATGATCCAATGCCTCGCCTAGGGCATAAGCAGAACTCTAGGCATTGCAAGTAAGAAATTGTCTACCCAAGCAAGAAATCATGTCATATTGCACTAATATGCCAAAAGGGCTATATTCAAATCGTAGTAGCTGGTCGTTAACATGCATATATGCCTAAATTAATAAAATACACATATAATAACCACATATACACCCTAATACTAAAAATTATATAATCGCCTAGGCTGCGCCTAGGGCGCTTAAGCACTGCTTAGGCACTAGGCGAAGGCAAACCGCCTCGCTTACGCCTACCGCTTTTTCCAACCTTGGTTGTTATTTTTCATGGAAGAGTCTGTGTATGTTTTTCTTTTTTGCTTGGAAGAATCACGAATCTGAGTAGGTATTGCCTTGGGGGGCCGGTCGTACTTATTGCTTCATGCAATATCCGCTTCTGGTTATGCTTGAAAAATTATTTGTGTATGTGTCATGTTCAATTGTTTCTACCTAATATTATTTGTATGTAACGTTTATATATTTAATCTCAGCCCTTGATATCTAAAATTAGTAGTCAAGATAATTTAATCTATGTGGACGAACATAATGGCTTGTTTGCCTCTTGTCTTAATTATATAAGAGATTCTTTTTGCTTTTAGGTAATAAAAATTATAAACTTTTTGTTAGTGCCATTTGTTTTCCAATTTGCATAGTTTAAATTTGAATTTTTTAAAATTTGTGTGAATCACTAGTTTTTGAACAACTTTACTATAAAAATAGATTTTTGACTGATTGTTTATCTTGCTATTTAATATTACTGTGTTTTATTATTATATTCAAAAACAGATTTTGTTATTTTAGTTTCTAACAAAAAAAATATGATAATTCTTTTTGTTATTAAAGTTTCTAAAAAAAATCTTTATGAAAATTCTTTTTGCTTTTAATGTTTTGAATAGAAAATACTTTGATAATTTTGGTTGCATAAATTTTATATAATTTTAGTTTCAATAATACTAGAGGTTTATAAAAGTTTTTGAGTTGATTCGTTCTGCTATTGGAGTTTTATAAAAGCTTTTTAGTTGATTCTTTTTTATATTGAAGGATATTATAGTTTTGTTTTTTTTGATCATAATAGAATATTTTAATTGATTATTTTTAGTTCATTCTTTTTGCTATTAGTTCATTCTTTCAGCGAAATGACCCTTAAATTGAAAAGCACTACAAATGAACTCTGAAAAAGTTGAAAGTTGGCATATGGTATCATTATTTCACCCACATAGCCTGTACTAAAAAGTTGAGAAGGTTACGACAAAAACTGGATGCACTTCGTGTACAAAACGAACAATCTCTTTGGAAGTATTAGGGTTTCGGCCGAAAACTCTTCTGTTAAAAAGGGATTTCATTTGTTCACATGTAACTGCAGTGATATTCTAGATCAAAGGCATCATCATAATAGTTGTGATAGAAAGTCTTCACTTTTTCTTCGCTTGTCTCCTTTGCTTATTGCACCGTAACCATGGATAATCTTCGCTTGTGTCCTTTCCTTTTTCTTCACTTTTTCATCTTATTTGTCCCAACATAAAGACAATATGCTAGCCACCAGCGGGTCGACCTCTTTGGGAATGTCTAGCCGTTTGTTCTTGAAGACAACTACTCTGACAACTTGCATTGGATTCAGAACACAATTACCTAGGCGCACGCAGCGTTGCTAATTAATTCCCATAGGATCACTCCAAAACTGTAGATGTCGCACCTGATGCCAGCATTCAATCTTTCTATTTTTAGTTGAAGCATTCAATCTTCTATGAGCGCGAAAGATGCCATCCACTTCGACTATTGGCCAACCGAAAATACAGTCACGATTGGTTATTTACAAAAGATGCACACCAGCTGAACAAGGAAAATGTAAGAGGCAATATCCACATATGTCGAATGGAACAGATGAATCAAGAAAAATGATTCTCCATGAATGGAGTGTCATATCACACAAGAGCCAAACATAGCGAATCGAACGCATGAAAAGATACAAAGATATTACTGTTCCAGCTCCGTACTTGGAGGAAACGGAAGTGTTATTCTTCATCCTTGACATCCCAAAATCTTACACCTGCATGGTAAAATAGATATGCACTCCGTTGATAAAAGAAAGGATATGATAGACATTAAATCCTGCAATAAAACTGTTATTACTCTTCAGTTGTTCAGTATTCAACTCTTCAGTTTCAGTTAGACCAACCTCACACTCATTTTTGCTTCGGTATACCCGTAAACACATTGACGGTTGAGATCTCTCTATACTCCTTCATAATAAAGGGTAGCATGGTCTTTTCACCCACACCGATACGCGACACCCTTTTTTTTCCTCGCGATGTCTTCTTTTCTTGGCGCCCTCAGCTGTTTTTTTCACTTTCTTTTTAAAAGATAAAAAGCATGAAATTAATGTGAATCAAATTCAAGACCTCTTGGTCTAAGGAAGACAACACTAACCAACTAGGACATCCTAAATGCTTGGGATTATTTACTTCTTTTTTTTTCTTTTGGCTGGGCCGGCCCATTGTTGAATCGGTCCTTTTATCACTATTTATTTTCTCTTTTTCCTTTATTTGTTTCCTTTTCTTTTTCAAAATGCTCAAGCTTACAATATTTTGTTCAAAATTTTAAAAAAAATCGCTTTTCTAAAATTTGTACATAAAGTACAAATATTTGTATTTTAAAAAAATTGTATAATAATGTCAAAAAATTGTTCGTGTCTTTCAAAATTGCTCAGAATGTCATAACACGAACATATTTCAAAAGAGCGAACAAAATTTTGTACACAACCATTTTTTGAAAACCACTATGAAATTTGAAATATCAAGCAAAAAATCAGAAGATATGAACAAAAAATTGCAACCAAATTATTTTGAATTTCCATAAACATTTTTTTTATTTGTGTAGAAAAACTTTGAATATGGGATTATTTTCTAAATTCCAAATAAATTCTGAAAGCACGAACATTTTTTGAAAATGAAGAATTATCGAAATCGCAAAAACTTGGCATGGTACCTTGGAATGGTGATACAAGGCCCTAGAAAATATTGTGTCCATTTGAACGATGTTGAAAAATAGTACTTTGAGACAGAACCTTCGGCCCAACCCGATATTTTTTCTATTTAATTTCGTGAACATTTTCTTAAATTCGCAAACTTTTTTTTTTGAAATTCATGAACGTTTTTCCATATCCAGGAACTCTTTTCAACTTTTACAAAGTTTTACAAAGCCCATATATTTTTTTAATTCATAAACATTCTTTTTCAAAATTGATTTTTTTTTCAAATCGGTAAATGTTCGGGCGGCCGACGGAAGCGATGCCTTCACCCGGTTAGGCAAGGCCTGAGCGTATTTTTTTCGATTCTATAATTTCATTTTTTTCATTTTTTATCTTTTTCCCTTTTTGAACTTCGTTATACATTTTAGAACCTATTTTGAAATTTGAAATATTTTTCAATTGCCAAAAATGTTAAGTTTAAATTGTTATTTACAAATTATAAAAATGTCGCAAGAAGGGTCATCTTCACACAATCCCATGTAATGAACAAGAATGGGATAAAGAGTTGGCTTACAATCGCCACTTCACACAATGAACATATAATTCATACACACATAGTCTGACTACCGACGAAACCAAAAGAAAAGAAGATAATCCAACTGCTAGATCCCCGATCGTCCCAACTGGGCTCCACTACTGATCAACATGAAACGAAACATAGTAACGACCAAGATCTTCGTTGAGATCCCATCTGAGCTCGGCTGCATCACCTGCACTGGTATCACCGGCACCTGCAACTGTTGTGATAGTATCTGGTGAGTCACAAGGACTCAGCAATCTCAAAACCCGCGAGATCAAGACTATTTAAGCTTATGGGTAGGAAGGGGTAAAGTGGTGAGGTTGCAGCAGTGACTAAGCAAGATATGGTGGCTAACATACGCAAATAAGAGCGAGAAGAGAAGCAAAGGAACGATCGTGAAACTAGCAATGATCAAGAGGTGATCCTGAACTCCTACTTACGTCAAACATAACCCAAAACCGTGTTCACTTCCCGGATTTCGCCGAAAAGAGACCATCACGGCTACACACGCGGTTGATGCATTTTAATTTGAATCTGGTGTCAAGTTCTCTACAACCGGACATTAACAAATTCCCATCTGCCACATAACCGCGGGCACGGCTTTCGAAAGATAATACCCTGCAGGGGTGTCCCAACTTAGCCCATGATAAGCTCTCGCGATCAACGAAGGATATTCCTTCTCCCTGGAAGACCCGATCAGTCTCGGAATCCCGGTTATAAGACATTTCGACAATGGTAAAACAAGACTAGCAAGACCGCCCAATGCACCGACATCCCGATAGGAGCTGCACATATCTCGTTCTCAGGGCAACACCGGATGAACACAACGTACAACTAAAACCAGACCTCAAGTTTCCCCGAGGTGGCGCTGCAAATGGCTCTGGTTCAGACCAACACTTAGACAAGCATTGGCCCGGGGGGGCCTAAATAAAGATGACACTCGGGTTAATTACTCCCAAGGGAAAAGTAGGTGGTGGTGAGGCAAATGGTAAAACCAAGGTTGGGCCTTGCTGGAGGAGTTTTATTCAAAGCGAACTGTCGAGGGGGTCCCATAAATCACCCAACCGTGTTAGGGACGCAAAATCCGGGAACATAATACCGATATGACGGAAACTAGGGCGGCAAGAGTGGAACAAAACACCAAGCATAAGGCCGATCTTCCACCCTTTACCAAGTATATAGATGCATTAATTAAATAAGAGATATTGTGATATCCCAACATAATCCTGTCCACCATGGAGCAATCTTGAACTTCGCCTACGAGTACCAACGCTATAAGAGGGGCTGAGCAAAAGCGGTAACATAGCCAAACAACGGTTTGTTAGGAAGGGTGAAAAAGGTTAGAGGCTGACATGGCAATTGGGAGGCTTGAAGAGCAAATGATAGGTAGCGCAACAAAGCGATAGAACGAAGCAACTAGCATAGCAATGATAGTGGTGAGATCCAAGGTAGCGGTCATCTTGCCTGAAATCCCGCTAGGAAGAAGAACGAGTCCATGAAGAAGATGAAGCCACGAAGATGAACCAAGCGTAGACGAACGAATCCTCACGATCGCAACGAAACGGAACTATCGAGAAGAAGCACACAACATGGTAAACACACCACACATGAACATGACATGATGCACAAACAAGCATGATGCATGACAAAGGCTAGGTGAGGCTACTCATGTCAAGAAGTGATGCAAACAAGAACAACACATCAAAGCAATTTAAATGAGGCCGGAAACAACATATAACAATTCCGGTAAGTCCTCATATGCAAATTTCGAAATTGCTCCAGATCTGAACAAACCTTATGTTCAAGTTGTTAAACAGCAAGTTAAGATGCACCAAGACAATCCACATGAGATTCTAGTCAAGTTACATATAAAGTTCATTTATTTCGGAGCTACGGCCTAGAAGATATGAGCAAAAGAGGTTAAACATGGCATTGAAGCAAAATGCAACAAACATCAAGAAAACACCTCAAAACAAGGATGCAACATGATAAAATGAAACTACATGCAAAACTAAGCAAGTTTCATATAGAGCACACTCAAAACGGAGCAACAGTTCAACACATACACATCATACAAGGTTAAAGGGCATGCTGTCCAAAACAGCAACTAGGCATCTAGCAAGCATCAAAACAATATGCTACAACACCTCAACATAATAAAAAAAGGCATGGACATGATATACAGGTAAAGCAGGACAAAACATGAACGCTGAGCTATCTCCAGAAATCACTAGAACATGCTCAAAAAGACATGGCAAGATTGCAAATAATAACAGTTTATAGGCTTAGCAGAAATAACATCAGGTTGCAATATTTTGAGCTATCAAACAACATGCCACAGGAACTTATCATGGCAAAAAAAGGCGTGGCATGAACCTACTAATTTCATGTAACAAAAGTCCTTTACTGACTATGAGACAAAAAGGATCAGAAGATATGATGGCACCCATGTAAACAGGACAAAAGATATGATAGATTCAAGCATGGCAGGAACAACAATAAGTAGGCATGTTGGTGAGCTTGTAGCACTCACCATAGAACAATACATGGCATGAAAAGGCAACCAACAGTAAGAATACATACTTATGAAGCTAAGAATGACAAGAGAAAGTTCATAGGATGCATGGATCACTATAAAAACACATGGCAAAACTGAACTTAATGTTAACAGGCTGACAGCAACATTATTTAGAAAAATTGGAGCAATATAACAACAAGCAACAGCAGGCTATAAATGCAACTAGGGGCATGGATGGATAGAGCATAACACGTGTAGCAAAACATCCTTAGTGAACATCTCCAGATTATGCATGGAATGACTTGTAGCAGCAGGTTTACATAGCATCACGAAATAACAGATTCAGCCTAGCAAAACAGCAACATCAAGTACCCTACTTAACAAGCTTGACGCACTCACTACACAACTCACCAAAATACATGGATGACACCCCTGTAAATATGGCATGTCATAGTTCAAAACACATGTATAGCTCATGCTCATAAGATGCACACACAAAATGCAACAAAAATAACAAATCATCAAGTTTTGTTAATAGACAGCAGTTAATATCTTATAGCACTCTTGCAACGAAGATTTAGGCATCAGGATGGACTCAAACAAGCATGGCACAATGGAATGAAATGTAGAGCATCGCACAATGAACGTTTTGATATATTACACGCACGAAAAGGAGCAGTATGCATGGAGTTATGATGCGATGAAGAGTGCTCGAAAATATAGCTTATGCAAAAGACTTGGAAGAAATCTGGACCTCCAGATCTAGGGTTCCTCGCGGGCACGTGAACCGAGGCGGCCGGAGTCTCGCCGGAGTTGGTGGGGACGGTGGCCGGAGCCGAGGGAGAGGCGCCGACAAGGACGGGAGGGGCCGAATCCGGCCGCCGCGGTCCCCGGAGGCGGCGAGAGGCGACCGGGGCGGCGGGAGCGCGTGGGCCGGCGCGGTCGATGGCGATCGGCGCGGGCGGC
>NC_041391.1:41684206-41733224 GCF_002162155.2 Triticum dicoccoides | reverse complement strand
GGCGGCGCGGCTGGATGGGCCGGGAGGGCCCGCCCCGGGCCGAGCATGCCGGTGGCAGCGGGGACGCGCGGGGGCGGCGCGCGGGACAGGTGGCAGGCGCCGGTTGGAGGAGAGCGGCGGCGGCGGCGGTGGACGCGTCCGATGGCGGACGGACATGTCCGGTGGCGCGGTGGAAAGGAGATCTAGGGTTTGGACTGCGCGAAAATCCGGGGGGTGCACATATTTATAGATTCTGGGAGCTAGGAGAGTCCAAATGGGGCACGGTTTTCTCCCACACGATCATGATCGAACGGACGAGAGCATGGAGGAGGTTTGGATGGGTTATGTGGGCTGTTGTGAAGAGGGGCTGGGCTGCAAAGAGAGAGGGGTTTCGGGCTATGCGGTTAACCGTTGGAGTATCAAACGGACTCCAAATGGCACGAAACTTGACAGGCGGTCTACCGGTGGTGTACCAAGGCCGCTTGGCAAATCACGGTCATTCCGAGAATGTTTAACACCCGCTCATAATAAGAGACAAGAGGGGAACACCGGAGGACATAGGAGTGCCGGATTGCAAAATGGACAACGAGGAAAATGCTCGGATGCATGAGACGAACACGTATGCAATGCAATGCACATGATGACGTGGCAAAATGCAACATGCAAGCAAATGACATGGCAACGACGGCAAATAACTGGCGGACACCTGGCGCATCGAATCCGGGGCGTTACAAAGGAGAACCCTGTTTCGCTCGCCAAGGAAGAACACATGGATCATGAACAAGTTTCCGTTCACCTAGTGTATCTCTGGCTCAGAGGCAAGCCTCCATGCGAATTTCATCGTGTCCTTCAAATAAGGTGTGTAGGCACCCAGGCTGCCTAGGGCGTGGCCTGGGTCGTAGAGAGTCAACACTTCGGTGACAATAGAAAACAGTACCATGTTATAGCTACAGTGTTCACTGTACCAACAAGGATGGCTTGGGTTGTGGGGAAATCCTAGCTACGTCACTGGTTGAAAGCATCTATGCTGAACGGATGCCTCATGTTTACTCTAGTCACTAAGAGCAATCTCATTGCCTTCACAAGCTTGTTATTAATCTCCTCATCACGGACAAAGTCGTCATCAAGTCCTCCATCCTTCAACTTCATATTCTTCATCGTTGCCTGCAGGTCTACCTTCTCCTTACCCTTCTTGCTACCCTGCACATACACTACAAAAAAAGACACATCCGTGATATTTTGGGCCGAACGAAAATTTGTTCTGTCATACTTATGGCACTTCTATGACGATAATTGTGACAAAACCTGGTATTGTCATAGATGTGATGGGCTCCTACTTCTATGAAAGATCATGACAGAAAATGGGCTTTTCGTCCTGGGCGGGCCGGAGACGCGGCTGCATGACATTCTTTGGGCCGTCCATGACGGAAAAAACCGTGGTAGAAGCGAGGGCGAGGAAAATATCGAGGAGTTCCCGGTTACGGTGGGTGGTCGGGGGCCGAGCGATGCGCGTTTCTCTCGTATCGTACGCGCGTGGGTGCGAGGTGCTGGGCTCTAACTGAACCCGAGCGAGGCGTTGGGCTCTAACTGAACCCGAGCAATTGCACTAACTACGTTACTGAACCCGAGTGATTCCTTTGCTATTGCTGCTAACTGAAGCCGTTCGATGCTGCCTCTAGATGAACAGTGAGCGTTGCTGGGGGGGTGGATGAACAGTGAGCATTGCTGGGGGGTTTGGATGACAGATCCCGGTGGGGGTGGATGAACAGGACCCCGTCGTGTTGCCTCTGGATGAACAGGACTCCGATTGATCGAGCCGGTTGGGGCTGGATGAACAGGACCCCGTGGAGGACTGAATAAACAGGACGACCCCGTGGAGGGCTGGTTGAACAGTAGCTAGTGGAGGGCTGGATGAACAGTAGCCCGTGGAGGGGTGGTTGAACAGGAGCCCGTGGAGAGGGCTGGTTGAACAGTAGCCGGTGGAGTAGCACACGGTGGAGGCTGGATGAACAGGAGCCTGTGGATGAACAGTCGCAGGTGGAGGCTGGAGGAGGTAGACGGTGGATGAACAGTAGCCCGTGGAGGCTGGAGGAGGTCGACGGTGGAGATGAACTGTATTCCGTGGAGTCCCTTTTTGCGGTACGCCACACCCCTCCTGATGAACAGGACCCCCATTTCGACCGTAGCACTCCAACAAAAGTCTGTTTCCTCCGTTTTGCGGTACACCACACCCCTGACCCCGTTTCGATCGTAGGAGGTCCAACAGAAGTCCGTTTCCTCCATTTTTTGGTACGCTAGACCCCTTCCAATGAACAAGATCCCGTTTCGAACGTGGCCGGTCGAACACAAGGACGTTTACTTCATTTTGCAGTACGCCATGCCTCGTTTCCATCGGCTGTTCCGTCCAAGCCGGTTGGCTCCCACGCGTTCCGTTGCCTCCCGATGAACACGACGCATTCCGTTGCCTCCCCATGAACGCGACGACGATGCAGTTTCTTTGTTCCGACCCAACCATGTACATGAGCCCTGGTCGTACGTATGCGCAAGTAGGCGTTCGAGACCCCGCCTGTATGTACATACGTGGCCGTATTTACTTTCTTGCACCCAGGCCGTTGTACGTATGTGTACATGCTACGTGTGCGCCTCTACTACGACACATGCACGCCTCTATATCGACCAGTATGTACGTACACGTTCGTGACCAGAATGGCAATGCTATGTATGCTTCGACCAGGTGGGTCCCAACTGTCAGGCACTTCCTTGCATGCGAAGATGTAGCTGGTGGGTCCCAGCAGTCAGGAGGGTGAATCATTTTTTTGCCCGTAATATGGACGCACTTCCTTGCGTGCGAAGATGTAGCTGGTGGGTCCCAGCAGTTAGGGGGGCGAATCTTTTTTTTGCCCGGGCGCACTTCCTTGCGTGCGAAGATGTAGCTGGTGGGTCCCAGCAGTTAGGGGAAAACGTTTTTTCATGAAATACGGTGGCCCGTCTAGTGGGTCCCTGCTGTTAGGTGGGGGAATAATTATTTTGCGTGTAATAAGGAGGCACTTCCTTGCGGCCGTCGTAGACCCAGCTGACAGCCTCTCCACGTACAGTACTCTTCCGATGGAAGTCGTTCCTTGACCACGTTGACCATGTCGCGCCGAGAGCACTAGGGCGGTAGATGACGGCGAGGCCTAGGAAGGGGACGACGCTGAGCCAGGGAAGACGCGACAGTGGAAGCTCGCACGGAGAGGAGTACGAGGGTTCACTGGTTCGGCTGCGGTGTGAGGCTTCTGATGACTTGTTTGGTGACCACGTTGACCACACCGTGTCGAGCGCACCAAGCCGGTGGACGACGAGAGGCCCTATACTGGAACGACCCGGAGATGGGGAAGATGCGGCAGTGGAATCACACATGGAGAGGAGTGGGAAACTTGATTGGTTCGGGTGCGCGGCAGCACTGCCACCCACGGGAGACAGGAGCAAGAACAGAGGTTGAAGAAGGAGCACGGTTGTTGGATTAACATCCAACGGTCCAGCTGCTAAAATTATTTGTTGATTAAGTTGACAAAGCCCTGCGTACACGTCTGCTTACTAGGCCCACAAGTCAGCCACCAAATCTGCCGGGTCCCAGCTGTCATCGGGAGGAATAGTTTTTTCGCATAACAAGGAGGCACTTCCTTCCGTGCGAAGATACAGCCGGTGGGTCCCAGCTGTCAGGGGGAGGAAACAACTTAATAAGGAGGAACTTCCCTTGCGTGCGACCATGGACCTCGTGGGTCCCAGCCATCAGGCTCTCACATATAGTTCTCTTTCGATGACTCTTGTTTGTTGACCACGCCGCACCGAGCACAGTGAGGCGGTGGACGACGGCGAGGCCCCAGACTAGAACGACCCAAAGATGGGGAAGATGCGGCAGTGGAGTCACAGACAGAGAGGAGGGGGAAAGTTGACTGGTTCAGGTGCGGGGTGGGCCTACACTTGGCAGAGAATAATAGGAGGTGCAGAGTGGAAGGATGGCTTGACCGTCGGTGGGGTAGCGTTTCGTTGTGAGGCGCGCAAAACAACGCCGCTGGACGCCAGAGGCTGGAGCTGGCGGTCCCGGCAGCGCTGTGAAGGAAATATGACCTATAGGCAATAATAAAGTTGTTATTTATATTCCCTTATATCATGATAAATGTTTATTATTCATGCTAGAATTGTATTAACCGGAAACTTAGTATATGTGTGAATACATAGACAAACAGAGTGTCACTAGTATGCCTCTACTTGACTAGGTCGTTGAATCAAAGATGGTTAAGTTTCCTAGCCATAGACATGAGTTTCCATTTGATTAACGGGATCACATCATTAGAGAATGATGTGATGGACTTGGCCCATTCCGTTATCTTAGCACTTGATCGTTTAGTATGTTGCTATTGCTTTCTTCATGAATTATACATGTTCCTATGACTATGAGATTATGCAACTCCCGAATACCGGAGGAACATTTTGTGTGCTTCCAAATGTCACAACGTAACTGGGTGATTATAAAGGTGCTCTACGTACAGGTGTCTCCGATTGTGTTTGTTGAGTTGGCATAGATCGAGATTAGGATTTGTCACTATGATTGTCGTAGAGGTATCTCTGGGCCCTCTCGGTAATGCACATCACTATAACCCTTGCAAGCAATCTGACTAATGAGTTAGTTACGGGATGATCCATTATGGAACGAGTAAAAGACTTGCCGGTAACGAGATTGAACTAGGTATTGAGATACCGACGATCGAATCTCGGACAAGTAACATACCGATGACAAAGGGAACAACATATGTTGTTATGCGGTTTGACCGATAAAGATCTTCGTAGAATATGTGGGAGTCAATATGAGCATCCAGGTTCCGCTATTGGTTATTGGTCGGAGACATGTCTCGGTCATGTCTACATAGTTCTCGAACCCGTAGGGTCCGCACGCTTAACGTTCGGTGACGACCGGTATTATGAGTTTATGTGTTTTGATGTACTGAAGGTTGTTCGGAGTCCCGGATGAGATCAGGCACATGACGAGGAGTCTTGAAATGTTCGAGACGTAAAGATTGATATATTGGAAGGCTATATTCGGAGATCGGAAAGGTTCTGAGTGGTTCGGGGATTTATCGGAGTACCAGTGAGTTACGGGAATTCGCTGGGGAGTATATGGGCTTTTAGGCAGAGAGGGAGGAGTTGCCTAGGGCAGGCCGCACCCCCCAAGGCCTAGTCCGAATTGGACTAGGGGGTGGGGCGGCGCCCCCTCCTTCCTTCTCTTCTCTCTTCCCCTTCCTTCTCTCCTACTCCTACTACATGGAAGGGGGGGGGGGAATCCTACTCCCGGTGGGAGTAGGACTCCCTAGGGCGCGCCATAGTAGACGGTCGTCCCTCCCCCTCCTCCACTCCTTTATATATAAGGGAGGGGGCACCCCATGGACACACAAGTTGATCACTGATCTCTTAGCCGTGTGTGGTGCCCCCCTCCACCATAATCCACCTCAATCATATCGTTGCGGTGCTTAGGCGAAGCCCTGCGTTGGTAGCATCATCATCACCGTCATCACACCATCGTGCTGACGAAACTCTCCTTCGACACTCTGCTGGATCGGAGTTCGCGGGACGTCACCGAGCTGAACATGTGCAGATCGCGGAGGTGCCGTACATTCGGTACTAGGATTGGTCGATCGTGAAGACATACGACTACATCAACCGCGTTGTCATAACGCTTCCGCTTTCGGTCTACAAGGGTACGTGGACAACACTCTCCCCTCTTGTTGCTATGCATCACCATAATCTTGCGTGTGCGTAGGAATTTTTTTGAAATTACCTCGTTCCCCAATAGTGGCATCCGAGCCAGGTTTATGGGTAGATGTTATATGCATGAGTAGAACACAAGTGAGTTGTGGACGATAATAGTCATACTGCTTACCAGCATGTCATACTTTGATCCAGCGGTATTGTTGGATGAAGCGGCCCGGACCGACATTACGCGTATGTTTACGCGAGACTGGTTCTACCGACGTGCTTCGCACATAGGTGGCTGGCGGGTGTCAGCTTCTCCAACTTTAGTTGAATCAAGTGTGGCTACGACCGGTCCTTGTTGAAGGTTAAAACAGCACATACTTGACAAAAAATCGTTGTGGTTTTGATGCGTAGGTAAGAACGGTTCTTGCTCAGCCCGTAGCAGCCACGTAAAACTTGCAACAACAAAGTAGAGTACGTCTAACTTGTGTTTTGCAGGGCATGTTGTGATGTGATATGGTCAAGACATGATGCTAAATTTTATTGTATGAGATGATCATGTTTTGTAACAGAGTTATCGGCAACTGGCAGGAGCCATATGGTTGTCGCTTTATTGTATGCAATGCAATTGCCATGTAATTGCTTTTACTTTATCACTAGGCGGTAGCAATAGTAGTAGAAACAATAGTTGGCGAGACAACAATGATGCTACGATGGAGATCAAGGTGTCACGCCGGTGACGATGGTGATCATGACGGTGCTTTGGAGATAGTGATCAAAGGCACAAGATGATGATGTCCATATCATATCACTTATATTGATTGCATGTGATGTTTATCCTTTACGCATCTTATTTTGCTTAGTATGACGGTAGCATTATAAGATGATCCCTTACTAAATTTCAAAGTATAAGTGTTCCCTCTGAGTATGCACCTTTGCGACAGTTCTTCGTGCTAAGACACCACGTGATGATCGGGAGTGATAGGCTCTACGTTCACATACAATGGGTGCAAGCCAGTTTTGCACACGCAGAATACTTGGGTTAAACTTGACAAGCCTAGCATATGCAGATATGGCCTCGGAACACTGGAGACCGAAAGGTCAAGCGTGAATCATATAGTAGATATGATCAACATAGTGATGTTCACCATTGAAAACTACTCCACCTCACGTGATGATCAGACATGGTTTAGTTGATTTGGATCACGTGATCATTTAGATGACTAGAGGGATGTCTATCTAAGTGGGAGTTCTTAAGTAATATGATTAATTGAACTTTAATTTATCATGAACTTAGTCCTGATAGTATTTTGCAAATTATGTTGTAGATCAATAGCTCGCGTAATAGCTTCCCTGTGTTTTTTATATGTTCCTAGAGAAAACTAAGTTGAAAGATGTCAGTAGCAAAGATGCGGACTAGGTCTGTGATCTAAGGTGTATCCTCATTGCTGCAAAGAAGAATTATGTCCTTGATGCACCGCTAGGTGATAGACCTATTGCAGGAGTAGATGCAGACATTATGAATGTTTGGCTAACTCAATATGATGACTACTTGATAGTTTTGTGCACCATGCTTTACGGCTTAGAACCGGGACTTCAAAAACGTTTTTTTGAAATGTCACGAAGCATATGAGGTTTTCCAAGAGATGAAATTGGTATTTCAGACTCATGCTCGTGTGAAGAGGTATGAGACCTCTGACAAGACTTTGCCTAAAAGATGGAGGAGAATTGCTCAACTAATGAGCATGTACTCAGAATGTCTGGATACTACAATCACTTGAATCAAGTGGTAGTTAATCTTCCAGATAATATAGTGTTTGACAGAGTTCTCTAGTCACCATCACCAAGTCACTGGAACTTTGTGATGAACTATAATATGCAAGGGATGACGAAAATGATTCCCGAGCTCTTCGTGATGTTGAAATCGATGAAGGTAGAAATCAAGAAAGAGCATCAAGTGTTCATGATTGACAAGACCACTAGTTTCAAGAAAAAGGGCAAAGGGAAAGAAAGGGAACTTCAAGTAGAATGGCAAACAAGTTGTCACTCCCGTGAAGAAGCCCAAAGCTGGACCAAAGCCTGAAACTGAGTGCTTCTACTGCAAAGGAAATGGTCACTGGAAGTGGAAATGCCCTGAATATTTGGTGGATAAGAAGGATGGAAAAGTGAACAAGGGTATATTTTATATACAAGTTATTGATGTGTACCTTACTAGTGTTTATAGTAGCCCCTGGGTATTTGATACTTGTTCGGTTGCTAAGATTAGTAACTTGAAACAGGAGTTACAGAATAAACAGAGACTAATTGAGGGTGAAGTGATGATGTATGTTGTAAGTGGTTCCAAGATTGATATGATCATCATCACACACTTCCTATACTTTCGAGATTAGTGTTGAACCTAAATAAATGTTATTTGGTGTTTGCGTTGAGCATACATATGATTAGATCATGTTTATTGCGATACGGTTATTCATCTAAGACAGAGAATAAATTGTTATTACGTTTACATGAATAAAACCTTCTATGGTCATACACCCAATGTTGATGGTTTATTTAATCTTGATTGTAGTGATACACATATTCATAATATTGATGCCAAAATATGCAAAGTTGATAATGATAGTGCAACATTTGTGTGGCACTGCCGTTTGGGTCATATCGGTGTAAAGCGCATGAAATAACTCCATAAAGATGTATTTTTGGAATCACTTGATTATGAATCATTTGATGCTTGCGAACCGTGCCTTATGGGCAAGATGACTAAAACTCCGTTTTCCAGAACAATGGAACGAGCTAGTGACTTATTGAAAATAATACATACCAATGTATGCGGTCCAATGAGTGTTGATGCTCGTGGCAGGTATCGTTATTTCCTGACCTTCACAGATGATTTGAGCAGATATGGGTATATCTACTTAATTAAACACAAGTCTGAAACATTTGAAAAGTTCAAAGAATTTCAGAGTGAAGTGGAGAATCATCGTAACAAGAAAATAAAGATTCTATGATCTGATCATGGAGGAGAATATTTGAGTTATGAGTTTGTCCTTCATTTAAAATAATGTGGAATAGTTTCACAGCTCATGCCACATAGAACACCACAGCATAATGGTGTGTCTGAACATCGTAACCGCACTTTATTGGATATGATGCGATCTATGATGTCTCTTACCGGGTTACCACTATCGTTTTGGGGTTATGCATTAAAGACAGCTGCATTCACTTTAAATAGGGCACCATCAAAATCTGTTGAGACGACGCCTTATGAACTGTGGTTTGGCAAGAAACCAAAGTTGTCGTTTCTTAAAGTTTGGGGCTATGATGCTTATGTGAAAAAGCTTCAACCTGATAAGCTCGAACCCGAATCGGAGAAGTGGGTCTTCATAGAATACCCAAAGGAAACTGTTGGGTACACCTTCTATCACAGATCCGAAGGCAAGATATTTGTTGCTAAGAATGGATCCTTTCTAGAGAAGGAGTTTCTCTCGAAAGAAGTGAGTGTGAGGAAAGTAGTGCTTGGTGAGGTAATTGTACCTTCTCCCGAATTGGAAAGTAGTTCATCACAGAAATCAGTTCCAGTGATTCCTACACCAATTAGTGAGGAAGCTAATGATGATGATCATGAAACTTCAGTTCAAGTTACTACAGAACCTCGTAGGTCTTCCAAAGTGGTACGGTAATCCTATTATGGAAGTCATGTTACTAGACCATGACGAACCTACGAACTATGAGGAAGCGATGATGAGCCCAGATTTCGCAAAATGGCTTGAGGCCATGAAATCTGAGTTGGGATCCATATATGAGACCAAAGTGTGGACTTTGGTGAACTTGCCCGATGATCGGCAAGCCATAGAATATAAATGGATCTTCAAGAGGAAGACGGACGCTGATAGTAGTGTTACTATCTACAAAGCTCGACTTGTCATAAAAGATTTTCCGACAAGTTCAAGGTGTTGACTACAATGATATTTTCTCAACTGTAGTGATGCTTAAATCTGTCCGAATCATGTTAGCAAATGCTGCACTTTATGATTATGAAATTTGGCAGATGGATGTCAAAATTGCATTCCTGAATGGATTTCTGGAAGAAGAGTTGTATATGATGCAACTAGAAGGTTTTGTCGATCCAAATGGCGCTAACAAAGTGTGCAAGCTTTAGTGATCCATTTATGGACTGGTGCAAGCCTCTCGGAGTTAGGAATATACGCTTTGATGAGTTGATCAAAGCATATGGTTTTATGCAAACTTTTGGAGAAGCATGTATTTACAAGAAAGTGAGTGGGAGCTCTGTAGCATTTCTAATATTATATGTGGATGATATATTGTTGATCGGAAATGATATAGAATTTTTGGATAGCATAAAGGGATACTTGAATAATAGTTTTTCAATGAAAAACCTCGATGAAGTTGCTTACGTATTGGGCATCAAGATCTATAGAGATAGATCAAGACACTTGATAAGATTTTTCAATGAGTATATACCTTGGTAAAGTTTTGAAGAATTTCAAAACGGATCAGTCAAAGAAAGGGTTTTTGCCTGTATTACAAGGTGTAAAGTTGAGTAAGACTCAAAACCCGACCACGGCAAAAAATAAAAAGTGAATGAAAGTCATTCCCTATGCCACAGTCATAGGTTCTATAAAGTATGTTGTGCTGTGTACCAGACCTATTGTGTACCCTACCCTGAGTTTGGCAACGGAGTACAATTTTGATCTAGGAGTAGATCACTGGACAGCGGTCAAAATTATCCTTAATGAGGACTAAGGAAATATTTCTCGATTATGGAGGTGATAAAAGAGCTCATCGTAAAGAGTTACATCGATGCAAGCTTTACACCAATCCACATGACTCTAAGTCTCAATCTGGATACATATTGAAAGTGGGAGAAATTAGCTAGAGTAGCTCCGTGCAGAGCATTGTAGACATAGAATATTTGCAAAATGCATGCGGCTCTGAATGTGACAGACTCGTTGACTAAACTTCTCTCACAAGCAAAACATGAACACACCTTAGTACTCTTTGGGTGTTAATCACATAGCGATGTGAACTAGATTATTGACTCTAGTAAACCCTTCGGGTGTTGATCACATGGCGATGTGAACTATGGGTGTTAATCACATACACATGTGAATATTAGTGTTAAAACACATGGTGATGTGAACTAGATTATTGACTCTAGTGCAAGTGGGAGAGACTGAAGGAAATATGCCCTAGAGGCAATAATAAAGTTGTTATTTATATTTCCTTATATCATAATAAATGTTTATTATTCATGCTAGAATTGTATTAACCAAAAACTTAGTACATGTATGAATACATAGACAAACAGAGTGTCACTAGTATGCCTCTACTTGACTAGCTCGTTGAATCAAAGATGGTTAAGTTTTCTAGCCATAGACATGAGTCGTCATTTGATTAACGGGATCACATCATTAGATAATGATGTGATTGACTTGATCCATTCCATTAGCTTAGCACTTGATTGTTTAGTATGTTGCTATTGCTTTCTTCATAACTTATACATGTTCCTATGACTATGAGATTATGCAAATCCCGAATACCGGAGGAACACTCTGTGTGCTACCAAACATCACAACGTAACTGGGTGATTATAAAGGTGCTCTACAGGTGTCTCCGATGGTGTTTGTTGAGTTGGCATAGATCGAGATTAGGATTTATCACTACGATTGTCGTAGAGGTATCTTTGGGCCCTCTTGGTAATTCACATCACTATAAGCCTTGCAAGCAATGTGACTAATGAGTTAGTTACGTGATGATGCATTACATAACGAGTAAAGAGACTTGCCGGTAACGAGATTGAACTAGGTATTGAGATACCAACGATCGAATCTCGGACAAGTAACATACCGATGACAAAGGGAACAACATATGTTGTTATGCGGTTTGACCGATAAAGTTCTTCGTAGAATATGTGGGAGCCAATATGAGCATCCAGGTTCTGCTATTGGTTATTAGCCGTAGACATGTCTCGGTCATGTCTACATAGTTCTCGAACCCGTAGGGTCCGCACGCTTAACGTTCGGTGACGATTGGTATTATGAGTTTATGTGTTTTGATGTACCGAAGGTTGTTCGGAGTCCCAGATGAGATCAGGGACATGACGAGGATTCTTGAAATGTTCAAGACGTAAAGATCGATATATTGGAAGGCTATATTCGAACATCGGAAAGGTTCTGAGTGGTTCGGGTATTTATCGGAGTACCGGAGAGTTGCGGGAATTCGCCGGGGAGTATATGGGCCTTATTGGGATTTAAGGGAGAGAGAGAGGAGCTGCCTAGGGCAGGCCCCCCCCCCCCAAGGCCTAGTCCGAATTGGACTAGGGGGAGGGGCGGCGGCCCCTCCTTCCTTCTCTTCTCTCTTCCCCTTCCTTCTCTGCTACTCATACTATATGGCAGGGGGGAACCCTACTCCCGGTGGGAGTAGGACTCTCTAGGGCGCGCCATAGTAGAGGGCCGGCCCTCCCCCTCCTCCACTCCTTTATATATGAGGGAGGGGGGCACCCCATGGACACACAAGTTGATCATTGATCTCTTAGCCGTGTATGGTGCCCCCCTCCACCATAATCCACCTCGGTCACATCGTTGCGGTGCTTAGGCGAAGCCCTATTGGTAGCATCATCATCACAATCATCATGCGGTCGTGCTGACGAAACTCTCCTTTGACACTCTGCTGGATCGGAGTTCGTGGGACATCACCGAGCTGAACGTGTGCAGATCGCGGAGGTGCCGTACGTTCGGTACTAGGATCAGTCGATCGTGAATACGTACGACTACATCAACTGCGTTGTCATAACGCTTCCGCTTTCGGTCTACAAGGGTACGTGGACAACACTCTCCCCTCTTGTTGCTATGCATCACCAGGATCTTGCGTGTGCGTAGTAAATTTTTTGAAATTACCTCGTTCCCCAACACGTTGGGGGAAGAAGATGAGAGATTGAAGAAGAATGCCGGCCGTTGGATGTAAATCCAACGTCTTGCTTAGGCTTCGACATACTGGCCCACATGTCAGCCAGACCATTTGTTTTTTAGTCCATTTGGTGGGCTGGGTGAAACAATGATGTAGCATCTATGCAGCCCGTTTATATATATGGTAGAATTTAAAGCCCATTTGCATTTTTCTCGAAATCCGCTACTTGCTGGGCTGGGTGAAAATATCATGTTGGGCTGGACAAAGAAATGTTATAAAAACATAAACACATGATTGCACGTCTATTACTGCATTAGTCAGTAAAATCTTTGCAAGCTTATTTGCGCAATCACTAGGAGTTAACTTGCCAAGTTATATATAAACAATTATTATTATTATTTTGTAAGAACTTTCAATTTGTGAAATAAAATATCATTTTAATTTGATGAGTTAATAGGACGTGGGGTATTATTATTTTTTAGGCTAGACGTGCGACAGTTGAGTTGGTTTTAGGGAAAAGTACTGAGAGAAAACTCAGTTTACATCGAAAAAGAAAGAGGAAGAAAATTCAGATATAGGATTAATGAAAACAAAAAATAAAGGAAGTGGGAAGATCTATAAAATGGTTGGACGAACGACAGGTTTAACGGAACCTTATGTTGTTTCTATATATATATATATATATATATATATATATATATATATATATATATATATATATATATATATATATATATAGGAAAATCACCTCTACCACCTAGTGGTAACTACCTCCTAAGAATCCACCGTCCATCTTCCCTAACTAGATTCGAGCGTGGTTGCTTTTTTTTTCTCAGATCGCTACAGAATCTTAACGGGTTAGGCTAGCTTCCACCCGACCCGTTTGATTATTAATTATTTTCATTAGTTTAATTGATGGTTATCCAAGGCGTGCTGATCGCCCGAGCTTATCCCAGAAAATTTGAATGCATCTATATCTCTTCGTACGTACTTATCCGGATACTAACCAACTTAGCAATCTTTTCTACGTAAAAATAGCTGTGTTAGTATATTCTTGTTACGAACTAAAACAATTTTTTTTGCTGGACCTCCCGTTCTGCCTGGGCGACACCTCCGTCAACGGCTGTAGACGGCGGATCGGCGCTGTCGCCGTGGGTCACGCCGGCAGGACGGCACATCCGGTGCAGTGAAACACGGCTGGCCGACGTAATTCTTCAGTACCACAAACGTGAGGTAACTAAGTATAATCAAATATACTTTTCTTTATTGTTCGTTAGTATGATTAGCGAGATCATAGGTTGATCAACTTCCATCTCAAAAAGAATTCATGTGGCCGAAACCGTAGAACTCACAACATCATACTAACATGCAACTGTTTCTTGGTCATAGATATGGGCAAGCCGAGCGGCAGCGGCAGCAAATCCAATTCTGATTTCAGGCGAGCTATCTCTGCAGTGCGCACTAAAAACCGAGATCAAATATCCGGCCAAAAACGTTCAGGTGGATCTCGCTCAAAGAAAAGGAGTTCCATAAAGAGGAAAGCATGGAAAGACAAACTGTACTCCAGGTGTGCTCCTTCTATCATTGTAGATCTCATGGAAGACCTTGACGAGCAGCCCAGAAAGCTTGTAGAAGAGATGGGGTTTCAGGGATTACATAGCCTAAATCTGCACAAGCTAAATAAACCATTAGAAGCCTGGCTGCTTAGTAAATTCGATACAAATTTGTTAGTTTTTTTTGCTGGGACAAGCAGAGAGCTAAAGATGACACCCGAGGACGTAAATCGTGTGAGCGGAATCCCATGTTCTGGCATGATCATAGTACCTCCAAGCCCACAAGATGTCATTTCTATGAAAGCATACTTTTGTGGTGTTTTCGAAAAATCCTCATGGGATGAAATCACTATCAGCTTCCTTTTGAAAATAGTAACAACAAAACCAAAAGGCGAAATGACAAGTGAAGAAATCCTGCGATTCAAGACCGCGTTTGCATTTTCTGTTGTTACCAAATTCTTCGCTCCACAATCCCTGAACAACTTCATATCAACACGATATATGAAAGCAGTGTTTGATATGGAGAACATTCATGCCTACAATTGGGCACAATTTGTCGCCGACGAGCTCAGACTAGCAGCAGCATCTCTGCAGTTGAAGCTTTCCCGTGGAAAGAACACTGGATACATCAATGGATGCATGTTAATCCCTCGGGTTCACTTAATACAAACTAATATATCTTCATGTATGCTTGATTTACGTATTTAACTTACAAAGGTTACTTTAATTTTTCAGATTCACTACCTAGACAGCTTGGACTTTGGCAAGGATTCTCCTCCCGACCACATTCTTCCCCGGTTTGCTGCATACAATGACGCCATGGTCTGTAACCTGATCAAACGGGATATAATTCTGAAAAATCGACTTCCTTTTCCGACATATGGTAAACTAAAGGTACATCGTACTGCATACTCCATACTACAACCTAGCATATCATATACTACAGAACTATTCCACTACTAGTTCTTTATTGGATGATATGTTATCTTTCAAGGATACTACGTACAAGTTCAGAGAAATACTACCTACTTTTTTTTGATATATACTACATACTAGTTCAGCGAGATACTACATACTCGATACTACAACCTAGCAAAGCAAACACTATAAACCTATTACACAATGCTTTCTCCTTACATTATACTATGTACTAGTTGTATTTACGTACAATTTATGAGAGTTACTACCTACTTTCTTCCAAGAGGCACTACATACTAGTTTCGAGGTATACTACATACTATTTTCGGGAGATACCACATACTATTTTCAAAAAAGTCAACATACTCTTCTCATAACAGAAATACATACTACTTCGAAGACATACAACGTACTACTTCCGAGAATTACTACATTCTACTTAGTCCTTACTACTTAATACAAACTACTCCCCCTAGATACTACATACTATTTTTGAGAGGTACTACACTCTCCTTCCATGATAATTGCCCCTCCTAGATGATTGTCGTTTTTCTACACAGATACGCAGTCCTCACAGCATACGCTACGAGTCAGGACCATGTGTGCACGCACCCCCTTGTACTCCTGTTTCTGGTAGAGTGTTCAACTCCCTCGTTAACTTGGAGACACCAAAATTTGACATGGGATTGAGTCAACTTGAGCCCGGCGACAACACCACAGTGTGTAACCAAGTCACCCGAGTCACTGCAAACTTATCGGCACAGTTTGACATGGCAGTTGAGACAACCGTAGTGCCAGATACACCAGATCAACCTCAACAAGCTCCACAATTAGGTAAAACCAGGAAGTAATTCACTTTCATTCAACAAATGTATGAAACAGTAACGCCCATTGTGTCATCATTTTTCAGATTTTCCTGACCCTACTCCTACTTCCATATCGCCTCATTCTTTACTGCAAGAGACGAGTGCAATAAGGATTTCTATCCATGAGGAATGCGGTCTCCCGAAAGTACAACCCAAAACAAGGAGGAGAATCATTGGGGTACCATCTGATATGCTTCTAGACGTACCAAAACGAGTAATAAAACCAAGCAGAATCGTGAAGTCCCCATTTCTTTGCAAACAGTACCAATGTGTCAGGCTTGATGTCCAGGCACAAGAAGATTTATTCACATATACAAACTCAATTTATGCTGCCGACCAACTGAGGTTAGTATTATTTGTTTTACTGTTTATACATGTCCGAAGTATTATAACTCACTGCGACTACTGCCATTCTTTTTCCACAGAAAAATTTGGCTACACATATCTGATCCAGTCCCAAGGTTTCTAAAATTGCAACAGATACAAGAAGCCCTCGCATTTGACGCTGAAATGCAAGATGATGCATTCAATGTTGCTGTCCAAGCACTATTCGAGGATGAGGTGCACAGGTTCGGGGGAACATATTTCCTAGGCTGGAGGCACTTCTTGAATCAAGATTTCGCGGTACGTCACATTTAGAAGTTCAACTATACAATAGCACACACTCATCACTAATCATGATAAATGCAAACAGATGCACGCAACCGCTGGTGGCGCAGACTGGAACCCCGAGGATCATGTCTACTTATTCAACGACATTCACATACCATATGACGTCTCAAAAAGCCGTCTGGTAGATTCACAACCCATGCCTCACTAACAACCTAGATACTCCAAACTAAATTCTAACATATTGTTTTCAAATTTGTAGATATATATCCCTCTCCACCAACCGTTTCATTTCTCAGTCTACGCATTTGATATGGAGAACGAGAAGATTCAGATCATGGACCCCTTAAGAGATACAAGCAAAGGAGGGCAGGACATTGAAGCTAGGCACTCTAAGACTAAAGATCATATTGCGAAAGCATTGCAGGATTGCATGGTCATCTCTTTTCCAGACTGGAAACGCAATATTTCTAGCTGGCAGCATGAGTTCCCAACAAATATTCCAGCAACTGCTAACAGGTTATGCATGTTTTTAGTACACACACGTACAAGCACCACTTTAAATATGCATTCCTAATCATGGTTAATTTTACAGGATTGATACTGCTTTCCACGTTCTGCATATCATGAGAAATTGGGATGCAAAATGCTTAGTCAATCCAGTCTCTAGTGTGAGTATCCTTACTAAAATACAATGATACGTAATTTGCTTACGTCATAAATTAACACATTATTCTACAAATTTGACAACATTTCACATGTAGGACTCTCGAGATTTGCGGAAGGTCTTCCTTGCCAACCTCCTGTCATTCACAAGTAATGAGGCCATACTCCCAGAAAGTGTCAACTACTACATCAAAGCACTCAGGAGGAACTGATACCACATCCCGCAACGGCGAATAATAAATAGGCCGACTGAATAGACAAATTTTCAATTTCAATATGTAGTGAATTACGTACTACCTTTTTTGTTTCTGAGAAAACATACTACATTTGATGGAATATTCTACCTTTTCTATATATGGGGCTTATCTCAATTGTCACCCGCTACATCAAAGCACTCGGGAGGAATTTATACCACATCCCTCAGCTACGAGTAATAAGTAGACCGACTCAATAGACAATTTGTTTTAATTTCAATATTTACTGAAGAACGTACTACCTTTCCCTTACATGGGGCTTATTTCAATTTTTTAATTCACTACAAACCATTGGGCAGAGTACAAGTCGGTCTCCCTGCTTGCTTCTTCAGTACTTCTCCCCATGAGTCTTGCTCATCTTCTCTATATGGCATCACTGAGAGCTGGCACCAAAAACTAGCCGCCTTGTTACGTATTACACGGACATACTACGTACTACATGTCACCATACTCAATACTACATACTATGATACTCCAGCAACTTCAAATACTCACCTCCGAACCAAACACCAGTCCTATATATGCCCAAACCAACTACCTCCTAGTAGTATGTACACGTACTACACGCTCTAGATAAACAAATTAATAAGTGTCATTCACGGCAAACTTAGCCCTGTATAAAACCAACCAGACCACAAAATACTTAATAACAGGCAGAAATAGATTTATTTTTCACAAGTAGCAAAAAAGAGTTTACAACTTTTAAATAAAGGAGTACGTAAACAAAAAGCAGTACATATCCTTCTGAAGACAAGATTCGCCGACGAAAGATACCAAAACAAATCCTAGTTACATGCAAAGGTACTGCAAGCCACATAACCAAACTAACCACACTCACTACTTTCTCTTATAACTTGAATTGCGACCACACGTACTCTTATTGTGTCCTTGCTGACCACAGCTACCGCAGTACCTGATCTGCATTGGCCTAGTAACCCCAGAGCTACTTCCATCTTCAAATTGGATCCTTACTGATGAGCATGCTCCCATATGGATCACCAAAAAATGGTTCTCCTGCGACGATGGTCTTATATCATAAGACACACTCCAAACAAACTGTTCCTTGAACCTTTTGAAAGCACCTCTTGTGTACACACGCGCAGCATGTTTTTCCAAAGGCGACTTCGTAGCTATAACCACCTTATCCTGCATCGCCATCAATATAAAATCAGTAATAACACATGGGTGATCTATATTATAGCTACAATCAAGGCAATTACACTGTCATTATGCGTAAACAAAATACTTACATCAGATGTGTGGAACTCTTCGGCGTCTTCCTCCTGTATTCTATCATAAAAGAAACTTTCATACTTCCTGACAAGGACATTCATCGGAGAAGATGGCTTCACATACTTCTTAAGAACATGGTTCATACTCTCACTTCTCTGAGTGGTCGACATTTTAGCAAAAAAATGTGATTTGAAGTAAACAGGAGCCCATTGTGTCCTCATATCCCACATCCATTTCATGTATGTGCTAGACTCCAGTTCATACCTTTTCACTAAATCAATCCAAGCTCTCTCGAACTCATCTATTGTTTGCGGGTCATTCAAAACTCTATGAAACTCATTCTTGAAAGTGCTCCTCTTGCTATATATGTTCCCAAAGTTCTCTTTAGCATTCTTCAGTACATGCCACTTGCAAACTCTATGAACCGTACCAGGCCACACCTCCGCGATTGCCACTTCCATCTGATAACAGTTATCTACACAAAAATGTATGAACATGTCAAAAAAAGATATACTATATACTACAAGATTTTTACTAACCATTGCAAATACCTGTCAGAATTGCCGACGGCCTTTTTCCATGCATTGCACAACTGAAAGACTGAAATAACCATTTGAACGCATCGACGGTTTCCTCCCTCATCATACAACATCCAAATACTACTGTTTGGAAGTGATTATTCACCCCAACAAAAATACCAAGCGGCATCTTATACATATTAGTCTGATAGGTAGTATCAAATGTCACAACATCGCCAAAGTGCTCGAAACTAAGCCTCGACAGTGCATGTGACCAAAAGACATTTTTTATCCTACCGGCCCCATCCACCTGCATGGTGTACTAGAAGTTATCACTTCGCGCCTGTAGCTCTTTGAAGTAATCAATTGTTTTCTGAACATCATCACTACACTCATCTCTTCTTATAGCATAGGCTAATCTGTTCATTGCCCTTCGACTAAAAGGTGCCATACCAGGGCCTCCGTGCATTTCTGAAACCAATCCATACATGCCTGTCGGAGCCATACCATTATCTACCATACCTTGAACGATAGTCTTTGTGCCTTCATCTATAAAGTTTTGCGACCTATACTGCTTAGTAAGATTTACTTTAATTTTAAGAGGGTGGTTATGAACACTGATAAACTTTGTCACCATCCAATCATGCCTCGCTGACGAACGATTAATTCTAAGCATAGCTCTACATCCTATCCTAGTTGCTGCATTTCGCACCTTTTTGTCAATGCCCTGTTCAACATGGTAGATGCAAATCAATAACTAGTACACACGATACGTTGGAAACAACTACAATTTACAAACACATACCTGACGCACACAACAGAACTCTTGCATGGTTTTCACCCCTCCCTTCCTCTCCCTACGATTGGAGCGCCTGATCCTGAAACCATAAAATCTAGCATAAAGATTATAAAACGCATATCCGTCTACATCTTCTTTGAAGAGCTGGCCCAGTTTCGGCACTATTACTGATGGTTGATAAAAAGACGCAGGAATGGGAGCCTCGACAACTTCATTATCAACCACCACCCTAAAAACACATAACTCCATTACTACTTCATACAGTACGCATGCGTACAACAAAGAAATCGTACACAGTACATCGATCTACATTACCTCTCAATTGGAATTTCCTCGATGCCATCTTCTCCGACCTTGTTCTGGTCATCCTCGACGCTAGGTACGACCGCGATCGGAGGATCTGCGTCCACGCAACCGGCAGCAACGACGCCTCCGCCATTATCAAACTCCATGATCTGTTGTTGCTCTACTCCCGCTCCACATGCTACCTCCCTCAACGGATCTGCATCCATCATGCACCTTCGACTGAGTTTGTGAGGGTGTGTCTATCTGGAACGGAGCACCTACAAGTGCGTGTTTGTTAACGCAACCAACCCTCCTTCCTGAAGCACTACTAGTCACTCCCTTCCATTACGCGTTAGACAACTGACCGGCTCAACAAACCACAATTTTCTCAACGTGCACCCCCTGCATGCATGCCCATCCAGCTCAACTAACCACAATTTTCTCCACGTCAAACCCCAGCAAGCCTACTTATCCCGAACACGTGACCATTTCGTTTATCTAAAACTATCGAAAAAATCTGGAATACTCCATTTTCTACCGTCCTCTGGTATATACTACTTCACGATAGTTACTACTGCAATAAAAAAATGCTCCATTTTCTACCGTCAAGTCCACAACTATACGACGAATACTACCTACTACTCCTACATATTTTCATCCATTCTGTTAGACAATAAACTCTGCTATCGACTATACTTTTTTTATTAAGAAATCAAACATATACTTCTTTCTCATTACGGCATAACGTAAATACTGATAAAAAGATTGCCGTACCATCAACAAAAACATCCAACTATGTTTAGAAATCACACACTTTATACACATACAAACTCGATGGAAGAACTTTATTATCTTCGATGTTTCAGGAAAATACAAATTCCATACAGATGTGAAAAACATTCTAAGATGGCGTACAATCAATTTGACACTAACCGAAATAAACTACCAATTCAACTAAACTACATAAATTCATGTTCACATCTACTTCGTCTTCTATCGACCACAAGTAATCCGGTTGTGCCCCAGAGCGCCGCAAGCCGTGCACCGCCTCAATCCATTGCGATCGCGATGTGGTCGTTCTTCCATCCGTCGCCGTATGGCAGCAATTAGTCTCCCATGCCTCTCGGTGATGGAGATCAACCCGTCGATCCTGTTAATTACTTCCATCATACGGTTGTACTGGCTGCAAAAATAAGGGAGCAAATGCTAATCAAAATCGACAACCAACTAGTAGTACATCTCTGAATAATAGAACACATACTCTAGAGAAATAGTGATGCGTTGATTCTCTTGGCCGGCTGGCTCCTCAGATCTATCACCACTGTCCATGCCTTGAAAGAAGAATAAACTACTCAGATGTCCCTTCTGCCGTCTCACACGAAACCCGAGTGCCCCCTTTATAGCCGGCTTCACCCGGCATTACTTCAAAAGCTGGACGTACCTTCCAGCCTACAAATCAGGGATTGCATTATCACCAAAAAATAATTATTTTTTAAAACTACCTACGGCTGCTAGCGGGTTAGAGGATCCTGCCCATGTTCGCTACCCCCAGCGAACCCGGTTTCCTAGCTGCTACGAAGGTGGACACGTGGAGGCCAAATAAAGTGGTGGTAACTACCACCACTTGTAGATAAAATTTGTCCTATATATATATTGAAGGGAAAACATAGTTTTAGTTTTGCATTCTTATAGAAAAAAAGAAGTGAGTTGTGCGTCGTCTTGAAAAAACAAACATAACTTGGGCTGCTGATGTTATAGACAAGCTAGGTTGGGAGGCCTAGAGGTCGCTTGATCCAAAAAACGTTGAAACATGTCGTGGGCTCCCCATGTTAAACAACAAAACCTAGGCCATGGACCTGGTGGGCCCGGGATTGTCAGCCTCTCGACGAACAGTTGTCTCCTGATTCCTCTTGTTTTACTGACCATGTTGGGAACGACAGACGGCGGTGCCACGGTGAGAGCACCAAGGTGGAGGACGATGTAGAGACCATGGACCGAATGATCCGGAGCGGGGGAAGACGCAAGCGCACTACACCACGACACTACAAAGGTGACATGCATCTGTTGGTATAGGTGAGAATCGCCGACACTTTCATTGCCCCAAACTATACCGACACACAGTATGTCATAAGTTATATAAGCTCATGACATATTATCCATCGGTAAAGCTCCACAGGAGCACCGACGTCATTTCTGTCGGTAGATGAAGTTTTTAGCGATTGTCAGTGTGTTGCCGATTTGTGGGGACACTAAATGTGTGGGCATTGTTCGCCTCAGCCCACACCCGAAAAATATGGCGCGGAAAGATAGCCATGCGCGCGCCAGGCGAGCAGAAAAAAAGGCAAGATAATAAAAAAACATTCGATCCCCAATCCCCAATCTCTACCCTGCGCCCCCTTCCCGACCTGTGCCGCCGCCCCGACCCACTGCACCCCCTCGCCGACCTGCGCCTCCGCCCCGACCTGAGCCCCCTCCCGGACCCCCTGCGGCCCCTCACTGACCTGCGCCGCCGCCCCAACCTGAGCCTCCTCCCCGACCCACTACATCTCCTCCCCGACCTGCGCCACTACCCCGACCCACTGCGCTGCCGCCCCACCTATGCGTCACTGCCCTGACATACTGCGCCGCCGCCCGTCCGCTGGCCCTCCCTCCCGCTGCGCACCACCCTTCCAGGAGCTGTAGCACCACCGTCAACCAACACCGGCAAGGAGAAGGAGTAGCAGCGCGTCCACCTTGCCGAGGAGCAGCAGCATGGTCATCCACCACTGGCAAGGAGAAGGAGCAGCAGCGCATCCACCTCGCCGAGGAGCAGTAACCCGTCAGCCGCCAAGGTTCCACCTCCACGGTCGACCTCCATTCCTGCTACTTTCCTCTGCCCCGCCTACAACATTCAAGAGGTGATTTACCTTCCTTCTGCAATTACTAATGGCCTGATTCAAGGATGCTTGCGTGATAGACCTGATTGGATGACTTGCATTGCATGATATTCTTTCAGTTTCAGTTTTTTGTTGTTCATTTGTACTCAAGTAGTTGCAGATTTGGTTGTGTGATCTATTTTTATCAAGTAGTTGCAGATAGATCTCTCTTGCATTAACATGATTATGTGCATCCAGCCTGTTTTAGAAGCTCAATGCCCCTATTTCAAGTTTATGTCTATTTGACATGTATGTTCATAGTGAATGCCAATTTTTGCAGCAACATCGATACTCCGAGTGTACATTTCACTTAGTAGTTTGTGAATAAATTGTGAAGGTGCAGCCACAATGGACAAAAGGTGGATGGATGAGCCTAGGTACAACACAAATTTTTAGCGATTATGGGGTACTAAGAAATTATTTAACTACATCTCATCTGATGCATATGCATATTTATATAACATGTAGGAACACAAAGGTGTATTTGGAAGGGGTGGAAAAATTCTTAAGCTTTGCATTTAGTAATTCACCCAGAAACAAAATATTATGTCCTTGTAAGAACTGTTCAAACTCACTTTGGAATGAAGAAAGAGAGGTGTGTGAGCATCTGGTATGTGATGGGTTTCTCCGTGGGTATAAACTTGGATTTTTCATGGAGAATCTAGTTCTTCTTTCTTGAATGTTCCTGGCGCTCATGAGAATGAGGTTGAGGAGGAGTCACCTGAAGGGGATGACATTTCTGATTTGCTTCGAGACTTAGGGGTGGTTTAGATAAGGAGGGGGATTTTGAAGATGACGCAGTTTCTGAGCAGACTAATGCATATTTAGAAGCTCTTCAAAAGTTGAAAAATGACTCTAGTCAAGAGCTATATCCTGGGTGTAAGAAGTTCTCAAAATTGCATTTCATAATTAGACTACTTCATGTCAAATTGCTTGGTGGATGGTCAAATAAAAGTTTTAACCTGTTGCTAGATCTACTTAATGATGCTTTTCCTGAAGGGTCCTCACTAGCTAAGAACTATAATGAGGCTAAGAAATTGGTGAAATGCATTCATGCATGTGAACATGATTGCATCCTCTTCTGGAAAAACCATGCTAAGGCTGATGTTTGTCCAATATGCAATACATCACGATGGAAATCTGAAAAGAAAAGTCTAGATGGAAAACGTGTCCACAAGGTACCTAGGAAGGATCTCCGTTATTTTTCAATAAACAAAAGGCAGCAGAGCTTGTTTATGTGTTCCAGAACAGTAGCTCTCACCAGATAGCATGATGAAGGGCGTACAAAAGATGGTTTGGTTAGGCGTCCAGCTGATTCTGCTCAAGGAAGTATTTTGATGAGTTGCATGAGGACTTTGCTAAGGACAGCCGCCATTTTAGGCTTGGATATGGAGCAGATGGTTTTAATCCTTTCAGATCCAATAATATTAATTATAGTGTTTGTCCTGTTATCTTGATTCCTTATAACTTCCCTCCTTGGATGTGCATGAAGCAATCAATTTTTTTCTCACATTGTGGATTCCTGGTAAACATGCTCCTGGTAGTGATATGGATGTTTATCTAGAGTCGTTAGTTTATGATATGGTAGATATGTTTCTTCACGATGTTAGAACATACGATGCTTCAAAAGAAGAGTTCTTTAATTTGAAGGCTGCCATAATATGGACCATTCATGATTTCCCGGGCCTAGGGTATACAGCTAGTTGTACCACCTCCAGTGAAGGAGCTTGTCCTGAATGTCAATCTGACACATGTTCTCTTAGGCTGAATAATGGTAGCAAGACATGCTACATGGGGCATCACAAGTTCTTACATGAATACCACCCCTTTAGGTCCAATACCCATTCTTTTGATGGCATTGCTGAGCATAGGCGGCACCAATTCCTCTCTCTGGACCAGAAATTGTTGCTCCGACGAAAGATATGCATACAGTTTTTGGGAAGGATCCTTCCGGGAAGAAGAAAACCAAGCAGAAGCGCAAAGATGATGAGTCGTTAATAGTTTGGAAAAGGAAGTCTATTTTTTTCATGCTGGCATATTGGGAGAGCTTGTTGCTGTGTCACAACTTAGATGTAATGCACATAGAAAATTGTATGTGAGAACATAATCAACACATTGATGTGCATTGATGGGAAATCTAAGGATAATCTGAACTCTCGCTTGGACCTTCAAGCTCTAAACATTAGAAGTGACCTTCATCCTGTTGAACTTGAAGTAGAAGGTAAATTTTATTTACCTCCAGCACCTTATGAAATGAATGTTGCCCAGCAGAGGTTATTTTGTGGAGTATTTAAAGGAGCTAAGTTCCCTTACGGTTTAGCAGCTGATATACGTGGTAATGTCCATGTCAAGGAAAGGAAAATAATTGGGCTAAAGAGCCATGACAACCACATCTTGATGCAACATTTGCTACCACTTGCTGTGAGAAGGCTATTGCCTGAAAAAGTTAGTGCAGCACTGATTCATGTTAGCAATTTTTTCAAGCAGATTTACTCACATGTTATTTCTGTTAATGATATGGAAAAACTAGAGGCGAAATTGCTCAGACCTTGAGAATTCTTGAGACTATATTCCCCCATCCTTTTTTGATATCATGGTACACTTGAGGGTGCATCTTTCAGCCCAAGCAAAAATAGCTGGTCCAGTGCATTTTTGCAACATGTTTCCTATAAAAAGGTAAGGTAATGGTCATCCATCACTTTTGTAGCAGCAAAAGTATACTTCTAAAAATAGTCATAGTCATTTGATTTGTTTAACTCGTTGTAGGTATTTGTGTCGCTGTAAGGGCTTTGTTCATACTAGAAGTCATCCAGAGGGATCTATTGCCGAGAGCTATTTATTTGATGAGACTCTTACATACTGTTCTCCGTATATAAAAGGCAAAACTCAGTTTACTCGACAAATTAGAAATGATCAAGGTTTGGGTATGGAAACCAGTAGTACCACACCTTTCTTCAGCAACCTTGGTCGAGGATTAGTTGGCAAACATTCTGTGTTATTGGACAATAAGACTTGAATTCAAGCTCATAGATATGTCTTGTTCAACTATGACCACATAGAACCTTATTTGAAGTAAGTTGTCCATTTTTTTGCAATTTGCATTTTATTTATGCTTGTTGTTGAAGTGATGAATGCTTTGCAGCAAGCATAAGGAATATCTTTCCTCAATTGGTCTTAAAAATAATCGACAAATTAGTCGTGTCCAGCATGAGTCCTTCCATGAGTGGTTTAAGAAGCATGTAAGTGGTCACATGTCTCTCTTTTCTTGTGATGTATATATATGCAGTGAGTTCCATCCAATTTTAAAAATACTATATTCCACATTCACGGGTGGAAGAAATGGGAGACAAAGTGCCAGAGGAGATACATAGTTTAGCTCAGGGGCCATTCAAAGTTGCACAACAGTTTAGTAGCTATACTAGAAATGGGTTACATTTTCATACGCAGTCCTATGATGATGGTAGGCCAGTGCAACATAGTGGTGTAGCTCTAGTTGAGCAGACTACACGTTATGAAAAAGGGAACACTGCTAATATGATAATAGGAAACCAAACATTTTATGGCATCATAAAGGAAATTCTTGAGTTGAACTATGAAAATAAAGGGAAAATAGTTCTCTTCAAATGTGATTGGGTTGGCAACCGCAGGAAAGACAAGTGGGTAAAAGTTGATCGCCTTGGGCTAACTTCTATGAATTTCAAGCATTTAGTCAATACTGGTGAAAATATATCGGATGAGCCTTTCGTTTTAGCGTTGCAACTAACTCAAGTTTTCTATGTTGAAGACCCAATTGATGATGAATGGGTTACTGTTAGCCACTACAATCCACGGGGCTCATATGCCATGCATGAAGCTGAAGATGAGGATGTAGAGACCGTTATGCCAATGGTTGATCGACATATCTATTCATGTTACCATGATGATCTTCAAAGTATTGATTGTGCTAGAACAGACGTAGATGCAAGAATTGTGTATGCTAAAAAATCTAGAAAGTAAGGGGCATTTGAATATTTTTTGCTGCCTTCTGTTTTAATCTGCTTTCTATGCATATTTATCCACTATTGTCTGTTAAGCATCTTGTTCTAACATTTTTCACTTGCAGGAAAAAAGATGGTAGCAACAAGAGGAGGAAGCGAGGTCCCTCTGCTTGATGAAACTACGAGGCTTGCAAATATTGCAGAAAATGAGAGAAAGTTGAGATCTCTTATAGAACTTAAAAGGAATGAAGCATTGGGAGGAAACAAGAATCCCACTGAGAAAGGTTCACCACAACCATCCAGGAAAAAGAAAATGGTTGTGTACTTCTCATTGTTTACATTCAATGTACTTCTCATTGTTCACAAGCATTACCATCTTTCACACATATTTATGTTTTTTTCCTAGGTAAATAACTACACAAGTGAAGTTGCAAATGGAGGGCGTAATCTGCGTTCCTAGTCAAGGTTAAACCATGATGCCGAAGATCCAAATAATGAACCCATAGGACATGTCTTAGATGACATTCAAGGTATTCTCGCTAAACTTGTTCATTTCCTGCACTAAACTTGTTCCATCATTCTCATTTCTCGCTAAACTTGTTCATTTCCTGCACTAAACTTGTTCATTTCCTGCACACATTAGAGTTATGAGTGCAGATTTGCACTTCAGATTTATGTCTTTATATTTGCATTACAACTTTTTTGAGTGTGACCATGTATTTAGATTTATGACTTCAGATTCTCACTCATTCCTTTTGCATTGTAAAGCAAATGCTTCACTTGTGACTGTACAACAGAAAAAGAAGAGAGGAAGAGGTCCCACCGAATTAAGGAAGATATATGATAGAGACCAACCAAAACAAAAGGTTGAACTAAATGAGTTTGGTCAGCCTATTGGTAGCAATGGTAAAACGTTTGCTAATTTCATTGTAACATTGGTAAGGAAGCAATTGTCGGTGCTAATTGTGGACTAGAGATATGTTGATCCCAAGTTAAAGTTAAAGCTATGGGATGACATAAAGGTAGTTCAGATTGTCAAAATATTTTTTCCTGTATTCTCTATTTTTGCTAGCTGGCTTTCGCTAAATGGCTTCTTTTTCATGTGTGTCCAGTCATATTTTGAGGTGGATGAAGCTGCTTTTGATTACTTTATGACCGCAGCTGCAAAGAAATGGAGAGAATTTAAGTCAGACCTAAAGGAGAAGTTTGATGCCACATTGACAAATGAGGAACTTATGGAAAGATGTGATGAAAGAATTCAAAAGGACGATTGGATACAACTTATCGATTAGTGGAGAAAACCAGAATCTGAGGTAAGGCACAAACTGTTTTACTTGGGTCTGAATTGAACTAATGTCTTCATGTTATATCCTAGCTTAACTCACTGTTTGCATCTTTTTTAGGCTAGCGGTGCTAGAAACAAACAAAATCGTTCCAATTTGAAATTGCTACATGTAGCCGGCAGTAAGGGTTTTGCTCGTGTTGGTCATGATATGGTAAACTCAACTGCTCAAGCACTTCTTTTTGAAAGTGATGTATCAGATCAGTTTTGGTTGTTTTAGTTACTAGTGAAACAATTTGGTTGCAGGCTCAGGAACTTGGGTACTATCCAGGAAGAGACCAAATATTTGTCGAAGTACATACAAGTAAGAAAACTGGAGTTCCCACCCCAGTAGCAGTGCCACTAATTGTAAGTCACATGTACCATTCATCATCTCTTTTCTGTAATAATATCGTGCATGTGGCTTCATCATGGAAATAACTTGAGGTGCCTCATTTTGCTTTATTCTTGTAGAAGAAACTTCAAACTGAAGCTAAACTCCATCCATAATTGGAGGAAAATTCTATTGAAGAAGGGGATCTTTATGCACATACTTTTGGAGAGAAGGAACCAAGAGGACATGTCCATATGTTGGATACGGGGCTAACTCCACCGAGTGTGAGGGCGCTTAGAACAAAAGCTAAAATGCCAACAAATCTTGCAATGCAAATACAACTTTATCGACGTGCTGGACAAGAAGTTTCAACTCTACAGTAGAGAATGCAAGCAATGGAACAACGCTTCGATGAGATGCAGCACGCCATGTTTTCACAAGGAAGTCACAGTGTTGAAACGCCCACGCCTTCGCCTCCTAATTATGTCTCTCGGCCCGTGGTAGATTGCATAGTTATCAACTTTTGTTAAGATACGTGAATCATAGGTACACTAATTCGTTTTATTTTTGTGTCCCTCCATAGTTCTCACGTATTTTACCGGATGATGACGATGAGGAGGAGGAACATGAGGGTCATCATGATACAGTCCAGGAAGATGGAGGATTGTTCATCCAGAAGCGTATACCATCTAGCCATAATGTTGCAGCCACACATTTACCACCAAGAAGCCATGTGGCCACTCCAAGTGCTCGTCAGGCCCCTCAAGCCTCTCACAATCAAGAAGACCTTGTAATCATCTCATCTCTTAACTACATATATCTTGTTGTGTTGTGTTTGCCATTCTTCATGTTTCTAATAGATGATGCATGAATTAGGTTGGTAGGGATGTCATATTATATCATTTGGTGACATCTGATCCTGTGGCGAAGGAAATGGTTATCTCAACCAACCAAGACACCATAGCGGGAGGTGAAGTTCTTGGGTTGCAATATTACGAATTTCTTGTGAATGTTGTATTGAAAAGAGAGGCCGAGCTTGCTCATGGATATGATGGGATGCAAACAATGGGTGATGCTCATCACATGTCCATTGCATGGCCGTCAAAAAGGGTTAAAATTTATTATATACATTTTCCTGCCTAGTGTAAACTATCACATGATGCTAACTAATTGTTATTTTTGTAGATCAAACCTTGCAGCAAGTCACGGTTGTCATCATCGCACAATTCAGGTATTATTCCTGTCAACGTCACCATCTCTATATGACACTTAGAACTGAGAGCAAATAGTATATATAGTTGTATACCACTACCAGTACCTCTATCTGACACTTAGAACTGAGAGCAAACAAGTTTTTGATTTTCATTCACCGAGGAGTGGTGTTGGTTGTGCTTGCTAGTGTGCACATGGATTGACTTGTGCTATTGTCTTCTTTATAGTACATCTATTTGTGACCTGTTTGTGTCCTCGTACATTCTTCTATGCTTATTTTATTTATTATTTATTTCTGGTTCCTCATTTTGTCCTAGGGACAATGGGGAAAACATGAGAGAGTTAAGATATTTTGTGCAGTTTTTATTGGTTCAAGAGAGGCTTTCCTTATCCTAAAAGAAAGAGAGAAAGGATGTCCATGGTCCAGCATGTAGCAGGCTAGCAGCTAGTACAATAGAACCCATTCTCAAAAAAGAAAAGCTACAGCGAACCAATGAGAGAAACTACATTTTGGACTGAAAAATATCATCTCTTTTAGACTGAAAATATAGAACATCTCTGTTGTTGTACATAACTTGTAGAAGCAGTCAGCATACTATTTTTTATCATTTCTTTTGGACTGAAAATATCATCTCTTTTAGACTGAAAATATAGAACATCTCTGTTGTTGTACATAACTTGTAGCAGCAGTCAGCATACTATTTTTTATCATTTCTTTTGGACTGAAATATACAGCATTTTGTACAATATTATGGTCCAGAGAATCATGTCTCTTCCATCCTGACTTCATTTTGTTGTTCTCAATTTCTAAGATTGCTCAAAGATGCAAGTTCTTTTGCAGGGACAAATGGGAGAAAGTAGCAAGTACTGAAGTTGATCTAGGATGTTCCGCTGATCGCTTTTGTCCATAACATGGAACATGGTCGATGCATTTTGTACATATGGAAGTTGACGTTTCCTTGATCGAAGACTGGGCATCTTCCATAATATTTTGTAGTAGTCAAGTGAACGAACGATTGATCTCTTGATAGTAATGGGTGATGCACTATCTGTCGGTACACATAGTATCAGAAAGACTATCGGCGTATCTATGGCATCACACAATCCGTCGGCATATCGTGGTGACAGACAAACTGTCGGCATAAGGTTGTTTGTCATTGTAGAAATGTCTGTCGGCGTAAATATCACCAATGCTGTCATACTTTCTGTCGGCAATGACCTTTCCCGGCAGGACTATAGGCGACAGCCCCCTTCCATCGCTAAAGTTCTTTGCCGACACTAAATGTGTCGCCTTAGGTGACCTACGACGACAGATTGTCTGATGCTGATTTGAGTGTCGTGGTGTAGTGGCGGAGGGGGGTATGAGGGTTGACTTGTTCGGATGCAGGGTGGCCGGTGGAGCTCCTTGGTATCGTTGTCTTCTCTCATGTTGGCGAAGTAGGGGTTGATGATGGTCTCGGTGAGGTCAACCACAGAGTCCTTCTCCTGCCCATTGCCGATGATCTTGTATAGCTTCTGGATGTCAACAAGCTTGCTGCATGAGATGGCCGAATCGTCACGTTCTTCCTTCTCCCCACCGTAGCGAAGGTGCAGTCGGCGCTGCCGATGAAACGGGCGAATGCTCCATAATGTCTGATGGTCCTACAGTAGTGGTAGACGAGAACCTCGTCTCGCAGGCATACCTGGGTGACCACGATCCGCTTGTCCTTGTCAGGAGATGAATGGATGGGCACAAGGTCTAGTCCTGTGACCTTGTGCTTTCTCGTCCTGTAGGTACTGCTTGAACTCGGCGAGACAGAGCTTCACCAAGTCCGGATCATTGTTGTACATCACATTCAACTTGGTGCCGCCATGGTACTGAACAGAGAACTCAAAGGTGAACTCCTTGTTGAAGTCCATATCCAGCAGGCTCACCCCTCGTATTGCCATTGGAGTCTCTTCAAGTGAACGAGTGAGTTGGCAGCAACAGCAGTTCGTTTTTCAGCTCTTGGGGAACTGGATTCAACAGTAAACTAAGTGTGTATAGGCAACAACAGTTACTACCCCTCCTTCGCCAGCTGCACGCCCAACAGAATATGCACCCTCGGCGCATTCAAACGCCTCAATTAAGAAACCTATTCGGCCACACACGTCAGTTCATGAGTGGGTCTGTATTGGTACTATAATAACAAGTGTTTGTGGTCACTTTACTTAAATTTAATTAGCTTTAATTTAAATGTATTTTTAAAACAAGAAATTCATTGGCTCGTTCTATCAGTGCCACAGGATCAACATGCACAACAATTATAATTATTATTCTAAGGACGCACATGATCAGCACATTTGCCGCACTTTCACATAGAAAATACTACCAAGTTTGAACAATTTGTTATGGTTGCTGTCCTCTGCATCATCATGCCGTGTTTCCTAGCTTGCAAGATTCAGAACCAACAAATAAGATTCAAGTAATAAGTACAACAAATATGCCTACGCATCTCATTGAGTCCCTGCTTCCAAGATTCAGAACCAACAAATAAGATTCAAATAATAAGTATAACAAAGATGCCTACACATCTCAATGATTCCCGGCTTGCAAGATTTAGAACAACCACATTAGAGCCTTTTGATAAAGTGAATATCGGGATTAAATCCATCTTGGCTAGCTGTGCCACACAACCGAAGAACTTGTGGAATGCTCTTGACCATCACAACATCTGTAGTAGAGTATTCCTGTTTGCACAGATAAGAAAGAGCATGATTACTATAATAGTGGCACTAGTTGAAGCAGCCGGTGCGAGGGGCCCTATACCGCCACGACTCGATGTGGTGAACCTGCAACTCTACTCGAATGAGGTCAACCTGCAGATCCAAGATTCAATTCATGCGCCTTTTCTGCAGTTCACCTGAAATGAAGCAAAGATTGCATCATTCAGCTAGCAAGAAGTACTTGCTCTCATGAGCTGGCAGGTTCTTCTTTAGTAGTTGCACTAAAATTCAGCAACATTGAGGTGGGTTGTCCTGCTCATGTAAGGTGCAACTATAGTTTGCTTATCCTTTTGTGTAGTTCCACTAAAATAAAGTGTCATTGTGGTGACAGTGACGGCTCATCTTGCAAAAGCTAATAAAATGTTGCACGAGATTACCAGCAGAATTTGATGGAGAGTTTGGAAACTCCAATCACCATTTTGTGCAGTTCCACCAAAATTGAGAGATGTTGCCCATGTGACATTTTAGTTGAACTGCACAAGACACTCATTCCAAAATAAAGTGTTTTGTGCAGTTCACCAAAAGGTCACAATAGCAACAGGTGAAATGGATATCCCTATCTACACAAAAAGATATAAAATAATCAGTTGTTGGTCAATAAGAATATACGAAACATACAAGAAATGAAAAGAAGCATATTAATTATGTTCATGGCAATCATGCAAGGACAATAGAAATTTTAAAACATCAGCAGTGCTTCATGTTACCGGAAGCATTATGATCAACTATGACATTCGTCAAATATGGGATTACTTTAGTGGTGGCATTGCTTGTTTACCAGATACAGTAAATCAACAGCAGCTAAAGAGTTGGTTTAAGGGCATGGGACCATGGGGACACCAGGTCACTCAGCAACGTAAACAAGCAACTTACTTATCATACTTGGGAAAACAGCAGGAGTACCATTTGTTAACACAGTTTAATGGCATCATATCACTGGAGGCATTAGATTAACAATAACACTGGTTAGGCATGTCCTTAAGGTAACAGTGTGATCGCTTCATTTTACATGCGCCCTTACATTAACAACAACAAAAGGTTGGTATAAGGACATGCGACAGTGGACGCATCAGCACAATGTACCTACAAGGAGGCATAAACTGGTGATGCCGAGTTTGTTCATGCTCTGTGAGGGCAGCAAATCTAATCCTGGAGAACTTTTCCTATGTGAGGGCAGCAAATCTAATCCTGGAGACCTTTTACTATGTGAGGGCAGCAAATCTAATCCTGGAGACCTTTTACTATGTGAGGGCAGCAAATCTAATCCTAGACATACTCTGTTCACTTGTCCACTAGCCGCCACTTTCTATCCTTTTTTCAACCAATAATAGATCTGTTTCTTATCCAGTTTGTACTGTGTTTTTCCATTATTTCCCTTTTCAACCAAGAGACCGGTTGGGTACCCGGTCTCTACTACTTTCCCCTTGTTATTTCCTCTTTGAATCAAGTCCTAGATTCATGCTATGATTTTCCCCCCTTTCTTTGTTGTTTGAACCAAGTCCAAGATTCGAATGCATGAAGTAGCTTTACCTCTAATAATACTAAAAATTTAGGTGGATTTGGAAGAGTTGATGGAAGTAGAAAAAGATGCACATGCAGACACGTTGGGAGCTGGGGTGGTAGAGCAAGGCCGCTTTCGAGGAACTTGTTGTCACATCCCTAGTCTGGTATGACCTAGACTAGCTAGTCATTTGTGCATCATGTTTAACTTTCATTTAAATTTGAAATGAGGATTGGTGGAACCCTCAGAATTATTTTTGAAAATGACCCAAATAAAAATTTCTCCAAAAGGGTCCAAGAAAATGCTCATGTTGCTCTCTGAAAATATTGGACAGAGATAAAAATCAAAATAATATTTTTAGGAGCTCATGGATATTTATTTTGGCCATTTGGATTAATTCGATAAATATTTGCATTGGAAATATATTAGTTATATATTTTAATATATGTCCAAAAATTGTGCCTTTTGTCGAGGAGCTCTGGAATAATACCATTAGCCCCTACAAAAATTGGCATAAGCAAATAAAATGGTTTAGTATTTTTATTAAACCAAACAAATGCCAGAAAAGTAGGAAAGAAAACAAAATTAGAAAAAAATGCCTACCTGTGCTCACCTGAGGCCTGGCACTGTGCGGCCCAGCTGGCCAGCCCAGCCGACTGGCTAGCACCAGTCGTCCTCCACCTCCCGCCAGGAGGCCAGGGCTTGTGGCCGACGCGTGCGCACCGTCGTGCCGCCACGGCACCTGCCTGCCTGTCCTCCCCCTCGACGCCTGGACGTCCGGAACGTCGCCACGCGCTGCCCCGCACCGCTCTCACTCCCTCTCGCTCTCCCTCCTCCCTGGTTCTCTCTTCCCCGAGCGCACCCGAGCGCTGCCGCCGCCATCGCTCACCGTCGCCATGGCCACCAGCCCTCCCTAGTCGCGCCAGCGTGTCCAAGAGAACCGCCTCGGCTCCGTCTTCTTCCTCGATGCCCCACGCAACCGGGGACGCACCACAGCGCCTGCACCGTCCTCGTCTTCAACCTCGGCCGTCCGAGATCGTCTTCGCCGCCCTGCTCTGCTCCGGCCTTCCCCGAGCAAGCCGACCAGCCCATCGACCTCCCTGTGAGCCTCTGCTTCGAACCCCTCTCCTCCTCCTCGCGATTACGCCGTCTAGGCCTCAGTTCCGCCATGGCCGAAGCTCGCCTCCGCTCGAGCTTGTCGCCGGTGTTGCTCCGGCGACCCTTTGTCCACGCCAGTGCACCTAGCACTCTCGCCGCACCTCGTAGTGCCCCGCTAGCATTTTAGTTCGCGCGTTTGCACGCTGCAGCCGCGCCCCCGAACACAGCCGAACTCCGGCGGCCGCAATAGTGGTCGCCGACGTCGTTCTCGGCCACCCCAGCTCTGGCCGAGGGCACTGCTCGACATGCCGTATCGCCAGCTCTTCGAAGAGCCTAAAAACGCCTCGAACGGAGCCCTGTGGGTGATTTCCGCGGCGTTCCGCCGTCTCGGGCCTCGCCGGCGGCTAAACGCCGGCGAGTTGACCGGGTTAGACCCCCTGTTGACCCAGATTTGACCCGTGTGGGTCAATGACAGGTGGGGCCCGGCCCTGCTAATTTTAGTTTAGAATTAGTTTAGCAACTAATTATCTCTGTTAACTAACTGTGACACTGACAGTGGGCCCCGTGCCACTAATCTTTTTAATTAGGATTAAACTAACCCTGTTTAACCCCCCTGTCACTGACGTGTGGGTCCCACACGTCAGGTTTGACCCCAGCCAGCCGCAGTTGACCGCTGACGTCGTGCTGACGTCATGCTGGCGCAGTATATAATTTCTGGATTTAATTTAAATCAGGAAATTCCAGAAATTGTTTTAAACTTCAAAAATTCATATCAATTCAACCGTAGCTCAGATTGAAATGATTTATATATGAAAAATTATCAGAAAAATGCAATCTTTCCATCTGTACTAGTTTCATGCATGAAAAACCAACTTATACATGCTGAATATGAGAAAACACATTATGGCATATATAAGAGACTTAATTTAGAAATGCATTTGAACCTTTGGTTCAAATGGACTTCAAACCAAATTTTTACTAGTTGCATTAGCTCAAACAGCATCACATCTACATGCCATGCTCATGCATCATATTGTTGCATATGATTGTGTTTTGATTGCCGGCACCGTTCCTTCTCGATAGGTCCTGCTCCGGAGACGTTCCAGAGTACCTGTCTGTGAAGCAGTGCCTCCCTTGTTGATTTACCAGGCAAGCAAACCCCCTTGTTCATTTTGATAAAACCCTACTCTCTCGCTCCTGCTCTCAGTTATTGCATTAGGACAACAACGGTTCATCTGCTACTTTGTGCTGCGGTAGTTGAACCCATTCCTCTGCATGACCTGTCATTGCCACAGTAAATAGTTGAAACCCACTAGCATGTGTAGGAGTTGATTGAAGCCATTGTTGTGTTCCTACCATGCTATGCCTGCTATTGCTTAGAGTTGTGTCAGGTCTGGTTCATTGGGAATGAATTGGAGAGTTACGATATGTTCTGATGCTGAGAGTGAAGTGTGTGAACACGATTTGGTAAAGGTAGCGGTGAGAGGCCATGTAGGAGTACATGGTGGGTTGTCTCACTGGAACCGTCCTTAAGCACTGAGTTCTATGTATGTTGTCCAATGACTCGATACTACCACACATTGGGTTCCGGTAACTCGACCCCTCTCGACTTATTAACCAACTTGGTCTCTGTCCAGGAGTCGCAAATAGTTTCTGGTGTTTGTAGGTAGTGCTATTTTTCTACCAAGTGGCACCCGGCAGGGTGGGCTTGGGACAGACTAGGCACACGTGGCCTGGTGTACCGAGTGGCACCCGGATGGTGGGCTCGGGAACCCTGTACACATCGTTTGGGGCCGTAAGCGACACCCCGGCCGGATCTCCTTGCGGATGGAACCCGAATAGGCGATAAACCTGGACTAGAGTCTTGTGTGGTTAGTCAGGTCGTGGCCGACACCCTCGCCAGGCTTCCGCTTGAAGGTTGCCGAGATACATGACGTGTACATGGTGGTAAGTGGCGAGAGCGTGTGTGAAGAAGTACACCCCTGCAGGGTTAACATGATCTATTCGAATAGCCGGGTCCGCGGTTATGGACTTCTTGGATGCTTACATGGTACATAGACAACTTGAAGTGGATACTCTAAAATGCTCGAGACATGTGTGAGTGCTATGGATGGCCTTCTCGTAGGGAGACGGGGATGAATCCATAGTAGTGTATTGTATGGTGATTAGTGGACTCGTGTACGTTGTTTCACCTCAAGAGTTTCTGGTAGTCGTAGAACAGGATAGCCACAGAGTCAAAGCTGGCTTGCTGCAACTAAAACCCACATTACCCTCTTGATACAAATTCATGTATGATAGGATCTGATGTAAGTCTTGCTGAGTACCTTTGTACTCATGTTGCTTTATTTATGTTTTTGCAGCGGAGACTTCGGTCTTACTAGTGTTCTCGTGGACTTCGACTAGTAGCTAGTACCTCAGCTACGATCTTGATCGGATGTTGTAGATAGTCAGGCTTTCAGCCTTTTTCATTTGTAGATGTCTGTACCCAGACATGTAATGCTTCCGCTTGTTGCTTGTATGCTCTGTATGATGGGTCTTGTGACCCCTGTTTGCAATAAATGCTATGATGGCTCTTCTGAGCCTTTATCTATATGAGTTGTTGAGTTATGCTGTGATGCCATGTTGTACAACACATACTTGCATGTTATGCGTACGTGTAATGTGTATTGCTATGTGTGGGATCTGACTATCTAGTTGTTTATCCTTAGTAGTCTCTCTTACCGGGAAATGTCTCCTAGTGCTTCCACTGAGCCCTGGTAGCTTGCTACTGCTCCGGAACACTTAGGCTGGCCGGCATGTGTCCTTCTTCGTTCCTGTGTCTGTCCCTTCGGGGAAATGTCACGCGATGAATACCGGAGTCATGTTAGCCCGCTACAGCCCGGTTCACCGGAGTCCTGTTAGCCCAGTGCTACAGCCTGGATTCACTCGCTGATGACCGACACGTTCGATGCTGGGTCATGGATGCCTGTCCCTGTAAGTTAGTGCCACTTTGGGTTTACGACTAGCCGTGTCAGCCCGGGCTCTTTATCATATGGATGCTAGCGACACCATCATATACGTGTGCCAAAACGCGCAAACGGTCCCGGGCAAAGGTAAGGCGACACCCATGGGGATACCGTGCGTGAGGCCGCAAAGTGATATGAGGTGTTACATGCTAGATCGATGTGGCATTGAGTCGGGGTCCTGACAGCGCTGGTATCAGAGCCTGACTGCCTGTAGGATTACCAAGCCAAACCGGTCGAAGTTGAGTATAGAAAATCTTTAGTTGTGTAAGGGAATTGATTGTGGGTTGGAACGTAAGGCTCTTTTTACTCCTTATACCTCATGACCTTCTGATCTGAGTCGTCCTATCTTTCCGACGGAGTTAAGGAACTAGGTTTTTCTCTTCCGTCTATCAGGATCACGTGTTACTACTCCGTAGTCCCATAGAATTGGTTGATCAGAGTCATACCCCAGTTTTCGAGTATTTCCGGTGTAGTCTGTTTAGCATGATCTCAGAACCTTGAGTAATGTTGATGAGTATGTTACCACCCCATTCTAGTAGGATGTCTCATTCTGAGCATTTTACTGCCGTTATGCTGCCGGAAATTTCCTAAGGAGTTCGAGTGATATTAATTCCTTGTCCTACATTCTACAGTCTATAGTTAATGTTGATTGCATCCCTGGGTTTCGTTTCGCAGGATGTCATCAAGTTCTTTTGTTCGTAGCCAGAACCATGGAGATGGTAGGGATGAGGATCCTCCCGACCAGCCTTCGCTGGCAGAGTTCATGTTAGAGATGGAGAGGAACAAGCGTGAGTCTAATCGTTTGTTGGCACGTATCGAGGAGAACACCGCACATCAGTTCAAAGGGTCTGATACCATTCATGATTTCATTCGCTTGCACCCACCTACCTTTCATCATTCCATCGAGCCACTCGATGCAGATGACTGGCTCCGTAGCATCACTCATAAGCTGCTTTCCGCGAGCGTAGCTGAAGATGACAAGGTCACTTATGCCACATACCACCTGGAAGGTCCTGCTAGTCTTTGGTGGCAGAACTATGAGACTTTGCTTCCAGCTGGCCAGATTCCTACCTGGAAGGATTTCACTGAGGCTTTTCGCGAGCATCACATTCCCCAGGCCCTCCTTGATCGCAAGAGAGAAGAGTTCTGTAGTCTCACCCAGAATAAGATGGCTGTTGATGCTTACAGCCGAGAGTTTGAGAACCTCGCCCGCTATGCCACAGAAGAAGTGTCCACGGACGCTAAGAAGCAGGCTAGGTTCCGGAAGGGTCTCAACCCCAAGTTGCGTCGTGATCTCCACCTGCATCATTGTGATACATTCCAAGCTCTTGTGAACAAAGCCATTAATGCAGAGACAGCTCAGCTCACTTACGAGGAGTCTCGTAAGCACACCCGTGATTTGGGATCCTCCTCTGGCTCTAGTTCCCAGAAGCGCCGGATTTGGGTTCCAAACTCTGCTCTTCCTTCCGGATATACACCGAGGCCATCCTATGTGGTGCCTTCCCCAGCTCAGTCGTATGTTCCACCCTTGCCTACTGGTAGACCGTTTGTTAGTGCGGGTCCACGTCTAACCTCAGGGACTTGCTTCACATGCGGGAAGCCAGGACACTATGCACGTGACTGCTCTCAGACTAGTTATGCTCCACCCCAGCCCGAGAAGACTGTTGGCTGTATTAAGCCATCATGCAAGATGATCAGTGTCAAGTCAGTTCCCACTGAACATGGACGTGTGCATCACGTCTCAGCTAAAGACGCTCATGATGATCCAGATGTCGTTCTTGGTACCCTCCTTGTAAATTGTCACCCGGCATCAGTTCTATTCGATACTAGGGTATCTCACTCCTTCATTTCTGAAGGCTATGCTCGTTTGCACGACATATCATTTTGTGATATGCCAACTCCGCTTGAAATCCAACCCCCAGGGTCTAGATGGCAGACCACCAGAATCAGCCATGGTAATGAAATCCTTGTTGATAGACTTGTATTCCTTGCATCACTTGTAGCCCTCAAGTCCTCAGATATTAACATCATCTTGGGTATGGACTGGATGACAGCTCATCATGCCAAGATTGATTGTTACACAAGATCTATTCAGCTTACACACCCGTCTGGAAAGATAGTCACCGTCTCCACTAGAGTTGCAAAGCGTCAGCTCTATTCTCTTAATGCCAGCCCTCTTCCAGACCTTGAAGATATCCCGGTAGTCCGTGACTTTCCGGATGTCTTTCCAGAGGAACTGCCAGGTGTTCCACCTGACAGAGATGTAGAGTTCGTCATAGATCTTATCCCAGGAACAGCTCCAATCTCTAGGAGACCCTACAAGATGGCACCCTTAGAACTAACCGATCTTAAGAAACAACTTGATGAGTCCTTGCAAAAGGGTTTCATCTGTCCTAGTTCTTCTCCTTGGGCTTGCCCCGTCCTCTTTGTTAAGAAGAAAGACGGTACGGACCGGATGGTTGTAGATTATCGTCCCGTTAATTTGGTCACGATAAAGAACAAGTATCCGCTCCCCAGGATCAACGACCTGTATGATCAGCTCACTGGATCCTCAGTCTTCTCCAAGATGGATTTGAGGTTAGGATACCACCAAATCAAAATCAGAAACATGGACATTCCCAAGACAGCTTTTGTCACTCGTTATGGCCAGTACGAGTACACCGTCATGTCCTTTGGTCTAACTAACGCTCCAGCTACATTCTCCCGCCTGATGAACTCGATCTTCATGGAGTACTTAGATAAGTTCGTCGTGGTTTACCTCGATGACATTCTTATTTACTCGAAGAACGAGGAAGAGCATGCCGAGCATCTTAGACTTGTTTTAGAAAAACTCAGAGAGCACCGCCTTTATGCCAAGTTCTCCAAGTGTGAATTTTGGTTGCCATAAGTGACCTACCTAGGCCACGTAATCTCTGGTAAGGGCATTGCTGTCAATCCCGAGAGAGTCAAGGCCGTTCTCGATTGGACTCCACCTGAAACAGTCAAACAAGTTAGGAGTTTCCTTGGTCTAGCCAGCTATTGTCGCCGCTTTGTTGAAAATTTCTCCAAAGTAGCCAAACCCCTCACGGAACTTCTCAAGAAAGATAAAAAGTTTGAGTGGTCCCCACAGTGTGAGTACAGTTTTCAGGAACTGAAAAGACGCCTGACTTCTGCTCCCATACTTGTGCCACCGGATTTCACTAAAGACTTTATTATCTACTGCGACGCCTCACGACAGGGACTAGGTTGCATTCTTATGCAGGATCGTCATGTGATTGCCTATGCATCTCGACAGTTGCATCCACATGAGGAGAATTATCCTACACATGATCTAGAGCTTGCAGCCGTAGTCTATGCACTCAAGACCTGGCGACATTACCTTCTTGGTAAACGTTGCGAGATCTACACCGATCACCAGAGTCTCAAGTATATCTTCACCCAACCAGACCTAAACCTTAGGCAAAGACGTTGGTTGGAGTTGATCACAGATTATGATCTAGGGATTACCTACACCCCAGGCAAAGCCAATATCATGGCTGATGCTCTAAGCCGTAAATCTTATTGTAACAATCTCATGTTGCAGCAAGGCCAACCACTTCTCCATGAGGAATTCTGTAAGCTTAATCTTCACATAGCTCCTCGCGGATTTCTTTCTACCTTGGTGGCGAAACCTACCCTTGTGGATCTTATCATAGAAGCCCAGAAGCATGATACGGGGATTACCCGGATCAAGAGAAACATTAAGAAGGGAGTTGGTGGATGTTTCTCTATGGATGATCGTGGTGTTGTTTTCTTTGAGAATCGCTTGGTGGTTCCCAAGAAGCAACATCTTCGTCAGTTGATTCTTAAGGAGGCGCATGAATCTCCTCTCACGATTCATCCCGGTAGTACTAAGATGTATCAAGACCTACGCCAGAGGTTCTGGTGGACTAGGATGAAGAGAGAAATCGCTGAGTTCATTGCTAAATGTGACGTTTGCCGTCGCGTTAAGGCAGAGCATCAGAGACCTGCTGGCACCCTTCAGCCTTTAGCTATTCCTGAATGGAAATGGGATAAAGTTGGTATGGACTTCATCACCGGCTTTCCCAGGACCAAGAGAGGGAATAACGCTATCTTCGTAGTCGTTGATCGTCTTTCCAAAGTGGTTCACTTCCTTCCTGTTCGAGAAAATATCACTGCTAGTCAGCTCGCTGACTTATATATTTCTCGAATAGTATCACTCCATGGTGTTCCACTAGAGATCAATTCGGACCGTGGCAGTCTTTTCACTTCTCATTTCTGGGAGAGTTTCCAAACTGCCATGGGAACCCATCTTTCCTTCAGTACCGCTTTCCACCCTCAGTCGAGTGGTCAGGTGGAACGTGTCAATCAAATTCTCGAAGACATGCTCAGAGCTTGCGTTATCTCATTCGGTATGGATTGGGAGAAATGTCTTCCTTTCGCCGAGTTTGCTTATAACAATAGCTACCAATCCAGCCTCAAGAAAGCTCCTTTTGAGGTTCTCTATGGACGAAGATGTCGAACACCTTTGAACTGGTCAGAAACCGGTGAAAGGCAATTCTTTGGACCGGATATGATCCAGGAGGCAGAAGAGCAAGTTCGCATCATTCGTGAGAATTTGAAAACAGCCCAGTCTCGTCAGAAGAGCCAGTACGATCGTCATCATAAGGATATGACTTATGAAATTGGCGACCAAGCTTACCTTCGGGTTACTCCTTTGAAGGGTACCCATCGTTTCGGTATCAAGGGCAAGTTGGCTCCTCGTTACATTGGTCCTTTTCGTATTCTCGCTAAACGAGGAGAGGTTGCCTACCAGTTGGAACTACCCCCACATCTTTCTCGAGTTCATGATGTCTTCCACGTCTCTCAACTCAGGCGTTGCTTCTCGGATCCCATCCGCGGAGTGGACCACGAAACGCTTGATCTCCAAGATAACCTCACATACCGAGAGTACCCGGTTCGCATTCTTGATCAAGCAGAGCGTGTCACTCGACGTCAGAACATCAAGTTTCTCAAAGTTCAGTGGTCTCATCATGCCGAGAGAGAAGCTACTTGGGAGCGAGAAGATCGTCTTCGACTGGAGTACCCCACTTTCTTTCCGTCGACCCCTGAATCTCGGGACGAGACTTTTTCAAGTGGGGGCGAGTTGTCACATCCCTAGTCTGGTATGACCTAGACTAGCTAGTCATTTGTGCATCATGTTTAACTTTCATTTAAATTTGAAATGAGGATTGGTGGAACCCTCAGAATTATTTTTGAAAATGACCCAAATAAAAATTTCTCCAAAAGGGTCCAAGAAAATGCTCATGTTGCTCTCTGAAAATATTGGACAGAGATAAAAATCAAAACAATATTTTTAGGAGCTCATGGATATTTATTTTGGCCATTTGGATTAATTCGATAAATATTTTCATTGGAAATATATTAGTTATATATTTTAATATATGTCCAAAAATTGTGCCTTTTGTCGAGGAGCTCTGGAATAATACCATTAGCCCCTACAAAAATTGGCATAAGCAAATAAAATGGTTTAGTATTTTTATTAAACCAAACAAATGCCAGAAAAGTAGGAAAGAAAACAAAATTAGAAAAAAAATGCCTACCTGTGCTCACCTGAGGCCTGGTACTGTGCGGCCCAGCTGGCCAGCCCAGCCGACTGGCTAGCGCCAGTCGTCCTCCACCTCCCGCCAGGAGCCCAGGGCGTGTGGCCGACGCGTGCGCACCGCCGTGCCGCCACGGACCTGCCTGCCTGTCCTCCCCCTCGACGCCTGGACGTCCGGAACGTCGCCACGCGCTGCCCCGCACCGCTCTCACTCCCTCTCGCTCTCCCTCCTCCCTGGTTCTCTCTTCCCCGAGCGCACCCGAGCGCTGCCGCCGCCATCGCTCACCGTCGCCATGGCCACCAGCCCTCCCTAGTCGCGCCAGCGTGTCCAAGAGAACCGCCTCGGCTCCGTCTTCTTCCTCGATGCCCCACGCAACCGGGGACGCACCACAGCGCCTGCACCGTCCTCGTCTTCAACCTCGGCCGTCCGAGATGGTCTTCGCCGCCCTGCTCTGCTCCGGCCTTCCCCGAGCAAGCCGACCAGCCCATCGACCTCCCTGTGAGCCTCTGCTTCGAACCCCTCTCCTCCTCCTCGCGATTACGCCGTCTAGGCCTCAGTTCCGCCATGGCCGAAGCTCGCCTCCGCTCGAGCTTGTCGCCGGCGTTGCTCCGGCGACCCTTTGTCCACGCCAGTGCACCTAGCACTCTCGCCGCACCTCGTAGTGCCCCGCTAGCGTTTTAGTTCGCGCGTTTGCACGCTGCAGCCGCGCCCCCGAACACAGCCGAACTCCGGCGGCCGCAAGCGTGGTCGCCGACGTCGTTCTCGGCCACCCCAGCTCTGGCCGAGGGCACTGCTCGACGCGCCGCATCGCCAGCTCTTCGAAGAGCCTAAACACGCCTCGAACGGAGCCCTGTGGGTGATTTCCGCGGCGTTCCGCCGTCTCGGGCCTCGCCGGCGGCTAAACGCCGGCGAGTTGACCGGGTTAGACCCCCTGTTGACCCAGATTTGACCCATGTGGGTCAATGACAGGTGGGGCCCGGCCCTGCTAATTTTAGTTTAGGATTAGTTTAGTAACTAATTATCTCTGTTAACTAACTGTGACACTGACAGTGGGCCCCGTGCCACTAATCTTTTTAATTAGGATTAAACTAACCCTGTTTAACCCCCCTGTCACTGACGTGTGGGTCCCACACGTCAGGTTTGACCCCAGCCAGCCGCAGTTGACCGCTGACGTCGTGTTGACGTCATGCTGGCGCAGTATATAATTTCTGGATTTAATTTAAATCAGGAAATTCCAGAAATTGTTTTAAACTTCAAAAATTCATATCAATTCAACCGTAGCTCAGATTGAAATGATTTATATATGAAAAATTATCAGAAAAATGCAATCTTTCCATCTGTACTAGTTTCATGCATGAAAAACCAACTTATACATGCTGAATATGAGAAAACACATTATGGCATATATAAGAGACTTAATTTAGAAATGCATTTGAACCTTTGGTTCAAATGGACTTCAAACAAAATGTTTACTAGTTGCATTAGTTCAAACAGCATCACATCTACATGCCATGCTCATGCATCATATTGTTGCATATGATTGTGTTTTGATTGCCGGCACCGTTCCTTCTCGATAGGTCCTGCTCCGGAGACGTTCCAGAGTACCTGTCTGTGAAGCAGTGCCTCCCTTGTTGATTTACCAGGCAAGCAAACCCCCTTGTTCATTTTTATAAAACCCTACTCTCTCGCTCCTGCTCTCAGTTATTGCATTAGGACAACAACGGTTCATCTGCTACTTTGTGCTGCGGTAGTTGAACCCATTCCTCTGCATGACCTGTCATTGCCACAGTAAATAGTTGAAACCCACTAGCATGTGTAGGAGTTGATTGAAGCCATTGTTGTGTTCCTACCATGCTATGCCTGCTATTGCTTAGAGTTGTGTCAGGTCTGGTTCATTGGGAATGAATTGGAGTGTTACGATATGTTCTGATGCTGAGAGTGAAGTGTGTGAACACGATTTGGTAAAGGTAGCGGTGAGAGGCCATGTAGGAGTACATGGTGGGTTGTCTCACTGGAACCGTCCTTAAGCACTGAGTTCTATGTATGTTGTCCAATGACTCGATACTACCACACCTTGGGTTCCGGTAACTCGACCCCTCTCGACTTATTAACCAACTTGGTCTCTTTCCAGGAGTCGCAAATAGTTTCTGGTGTTTGTAGGTAGTGCTATTTTTCTACCAAGTGGCACCCGGCAGGGTGGGCTTGGGACAGACTAGGCACACGTGGCCTGGTGTACCGAGTGGCACCCGGATGGTGGGCTCGGGAACCCTGTACACATCGTTTGGGGCCGTAAGCGACACCCCGGCCGGATCTCCTTGCGGATGGAACCCGAATAGGCGATAAACCTGGACTAGAGTCTTGTGTGGTTAGTCAGGTCGTGGCCGACACCCTCGCCAGGCTTCCGCTTGAAGGTTGCCGAGATACATGACGTGTACATGGCGGTAAGTGGCGAGAGCGTGTGTGAAGAAGTACACCCCTGCAGGGTTAACATGATCTATTCGAATAGCCGGGTCCGCGGTTATGGACTTCTTGGATGCTTACATGGTACATAGACAACTTGAAGTGGATACTCTAAAATGCTCGAGACATGTGTGAGTGCTATGGATGGCCTTCTCGTAGGGAGACGGGGATGAATCCATAGTAGTGTATTATATGGTGATTAGTGGACTCGTGTACGTTGTTTCACCTCAAGAGTTTCTGGTAGTCGTAGAACAGGATAGCCACAGAGTCAAAGCTGGCTTGCTGCAACTAAAACCCACATTACCCTCTTGATACAAATGCATGTATGATAGGATCTGATGTAAGTCTTGCTGAGTACCTTTGTACTCATGTTGCTTTATTTATGTTTTTGCAGCGGAAACTTCGGTCTTACTAGTGTTCTCGTGGACTTCGACTAGTAGCTAGTACCTCAGCTATGATCTTGATCGGATGTTGTAGATAGTCAGGCTTTCAGCCTTTTTCATTTGTAGATGTCTGTACCCAGACATGTAATGCTTCCACTTGTTGCTTGTATGCTCTGTATGATGGGTCTTGTGACCCCTGTTTGCAATAAATGCTATGATGGCTCTTCTGAGCCTTTATCTATATGAGTTGTTGAGTTATGCTGTGATGCCATGTTGTACAACACATACTTGCATGTTATGCGTACGTGTAATGTGTATTGCTATGTGTGGGATCTGACTATCTAGTTGTTTATCCTTAGTAGTCTCTCTTACCGGGAAATGTCTCCTAGTGCTTCCACTGAGCCCTGGTAGCTTGCTACTGCTCCGGAACACTTAGGCTGGCCGGCATGTGTCCTTCTTCGTTCCTGTGTCTGTCCCTTCGGGGAAATGTCACGCGATGAATACCGGAGTCATGTTAGCCCGCTACAGCCCGGTTCACCGGAGTCCTGTTAGCCCAGTGCTACAGCCTGGATTCACTCGCTGATGACCGACACGTTCGATGCTGGGTCATGGATGCCTGTCCCTGTAAGTTAGTGCCACTTTAGGTTTACGACTAGCCGTGTCAGCCCGGGCTCTTTATCATATGGATGCTAGCGACACCATCATATACGTGTGCCAAAACGCGCAAACGGTCCCGGGCAAAGGTAAGGCGACACCCGTGGGGATACCGTGCGTGAGGCCGCAAAGTGATATGAGGTGTTACATGCTAGATCGATGTGGCATTGAGTCGGGGTCCTGACACTTGTACCTGAGGTTCGTCGGGATGTCAGTGGTGGCAGGTTCGATCTGTGCACAATACGGTAGGGAGGAAGAAGGTCGGAGGACCTCCCAAGCCGGCGCTGTGTTGGAGAGAACGACATGGGCAGAGGATCGGGCCCCACCGACAGCTGTGGGTTTCCTCCCTCGGCGGTGATGACCGCATGAACGATGCACCTTTTAGTCCTCACACACCGGCCGAAGGGATCCAGCCGGATCTGTGACCAGCGGTGAGCAGAGAGAAAATGTTGCTACCGTTGTCTTGTTTAGATCTAAAGAGGATGAGAGAATGAAGAGAGCAACCCTAGTAAAGCAAGCACTCAGGCCCCTGCGTACATATATAGTGGAGTGATTATGTTTTTCTCTCCACAACAAGCATTTCAATTTGTGTACGTGGCATTAAAGAAAAGAAACTCTCTATTTAAGGTGACTAACTATACGACTCCTACTTACTACTAGTAGTACTAGTATTGTTCACTTGTGCTCCCCGGCCCTCCATTCATTGAACAACCCCACGGGTGAATAAACATACAGTAAGTATTTATATATAACGAACATGCTCGAACTATTTTCGCGTGGTTAAAAGTTGAGGGTGGGGCTTTTCTCGGGCAGTACGCGCGGCAGTTTTCGGGTAGGCGGTTTGACAGAGAGGCGAGGAGGGTGAGGGAGTGACGCATTCTCAAACTTACTGCTAGAAAGGTCAGGCTGTGCGATTTGACGGCGCGTTACTGCTGGAAAGACTTGTGATATGACTACTCACTATAGTCATGAATTACTGGCTCTACGACCGCGGTGATGCCCCCCTTCCATTCCGCACTCTAATCTGGTGCATGACACATCGACTCGGATGCTGGCTCTCCCACATGTCGGTGAAGTAGTACGTAGTAAGAAGGAGCAAAGAATGATGCGGTATATACTACTACTACTACTACTCAGGTCGGAGGAGTGCGAACCACGGCAGCCCAATGAACCAGCAATGCGAACCACGGTAGCTCAGTGAACCAGCAATAGAAAATAATGTGGTGATATGGCCATAAAAAACAATGTGCTACGGTCCAGACTGTAGCATGTACAGTACTACCCCTCTTTGTTTGGATCCCTGAGTTAGAGCTAGTTTGGGTTGACATAGCCTCAAATTACCGAAATAGGAGGGGTTAGTTTGAGCTAGTTTGCTCTAACCCAACTAAAAAAACTAGCTCGGTGGAGAGGTTCTAATTGGGTTAGTTATCCTCGGGCCCACTAAAAGAGAACTAAAAAATCTCCCCTGCCCGCACCAGATCGCTCCCTCCCCCC
>NC_041391.1:41680443-41683919 GCF_002162155.2 Triticum dicoccoides | reverse complement strand
CCTCTCTGTTCCCCATAGCCGCCTGCCCAAGCGCTGCTCTGCCGCTCACCCTCTCTCTCCTCCGGCCTCGGCCGCACTACTCCAGCCGCCCTCTCCCTCCGCCCTTAGAAGGTCGCCCCACTCCCCCTTCACAAGTCGTTTTTCTCCCTCTATCGTGCGCGGCGGCGGCGCATCTACCATGGAGGTCACGAGAAGGATGAGTTTGTTCGTTCCTTCTCTGTCTCACAGCCATATCATTGATCTTGCTCGCTCTAGCGCTAATTCTGATTTTGAAAAGTAGATCCTGATCAAACTTGGTATAGATTCATGGTGCATGCATGGAATTGTTTGATGCTGCTTGAGGAGGTAATAAATCTTTCTAGAGGCCCAAAGAATCAGTCCACCTTTCTAGGTATTTCAGTTTCAGGCTTGCAATATTTCTTGAGGCCCAAAGATTCAGTTCACCTTTCTAGGTATTTTAGTTTTAGGCTTGCATTATTTCTAGAGGCCCAAAGATTAAGTTCCCAGTCGGCAGTAAGCGACCCTACTACCCATGTCGATGTCGACCTCAACTCGCAAGCACCGGCATTGGAGGGGTTCCCGGGGCTTGGGCTCTACAGAGCCTTCCTCCAGAGCGATGATGACGAGCTCCTCCCTCGGTGCGTGAGGGGCTCCGGGCTCCCTCCCTATCGTGGATGACTTTCGTGATGAGTTAGCTCATGCTTTGTTTCATGGAGTGTTTTTTTGTGAAGCTTGATTGACGACTTGTATGTTTAAGCGGGATATCTCATTTGTATGGAAAAAGTAAAATTTATCATGTTTTGCATGCTTGATTTGTAAAGATGGTTCTCTTATGTCAATTGTGAGCGGGAGGAGGCCACGCAAGAGCCGGCCACACCAAATCCGGCAGGAAATAGGGTCCAAAGTAGTCAAATGATTGAGAAAGAGCATTTATTGTCAATCTAACCCTGCCATCCATACACCTCTTTGGTTTAGAGTTAGTTCAGGATTAGTTCAGGGTTAGAATCTAACTCTAACCTCTAACTGAGTTAGAGTTCTCCTCGTCTCGATTCATCACCATCATACTTTCCCCATTCCTGTGTTTTCAGTATCCTGCGAATCAAAGAGGCCCTTTTTTGCGGGAAAAATCAAAGAGGCCCTTGGACTGGTTTAGGTCAAGTCATTTTTTATAAACGTGTTATGTCCAAAATTTAATGAACATGCTCCAGTTTCTACGAAAATAATCCGGTTTCATGTAGTAATTCATTTATTCATTTATTATTCTATGGGGGGTTTGCATGTAATTCGTGAGGTCTGAAATGTAAAGTACCCCGGCATATGCTCTGAGTCGTGCATGCACTATGACCTAGATTCTCTATGTCCCACATGTCGGCGAAAGGGAGCACGTGGAAATAGCCTAGGAGTACATATAGGAGGATAAATGCATGAAAAAATATGTACTGTGAAGCGTAGCTACAGTTCGAAAAGGAGACCTAAAGTGATGACAACTATAGGTTGCACGCACCCAACTAGTGGCACTAGACATACGAATATTTTTCCCTAGAAAAAGAGGTACGAGTGCTCAGTACTCCTATTCTATCAACACGAGTCCCATCTGACAACAGCATCGATCTACAGCTAGCTCTCCTCCCTTGTTTCTCTCTTCTAGTAATTCTAAACTCGACCGACGCCCTGTGGGCAGGGTGGGTTTGCTCAACTGCGGCCCCACCTCACTGTGAAAATGTTATGACTGGAATAAAAATGCCATATACTCCCTCCGTTCCTAAATATAAGCCTTTTTAGATACTATTTCAAATGGAATACAACATACGGATGTATGTAGACATAGTTTAGAGTGTAGATTCACTCATTTTTCTCTGTATGTAGTAGTCACTTGATGGAACCTTTAGAAAGACTTATATTTGGGAACAGAGGGAGTACTATACTAATAAAACATTAAGGCCACGAGGCGATGCAGTGTTGGTTACAGGAGGCAAGAAGAAGAGATGCATCCATCAACGACGTCCACCTCCTCGACTCAGGGCGCCGGCCCACCGAACAGCGCCTAAGTAGCAGCGGCTTCCGTGGCCAGGTCGACGTGCTTTTGGAAAATGGTGTCCAAAGATTCCAGCTGTTGGAAGAAGGCCAACATCTTTCTGTCCTCGCTTGACTTGTAGTGGCCTATGTAGACGATTTCCTCGTAGACGTGGATGTGCAGGTCGACGGTTTCTTGCATGGTGAGGCACTGCGCGGCGAGCGTGGCCTCCAGGTGCACATTCTGCGTCGCGGCCTCCGCACCTGTAGGGCCACCAGGGCTTGAAAGAGTTCGTCACCATGGAGGCCGATGAGGGTGGCAGGCAATGAGTATCTTGGGCGCGCGGGCTGGAGCAGTATGGCAAGGTCGTCCGCACGCTTCTTGACGGCGGTGAACTTGCGGATGGAGTTGACCATCATGTCGTCCATGCGAGAGGCGAAGCCGGCGTCGCCGAGGGCTACGATGCCGGCGGTTGCCAGCACCGTTTGGAAAGATTGCGCGGTGCGGGGCCACAGGCCGACGCCTTGGATGATTTGGCACAGCCGACTACCACTCGCATCCATCGCCTCCATAGGTGCTTGTGGCTTCTGGTCACTTGGTCTTGGATTGGAGTGAGCAGTGTTGCGCAGAGACTTAGGAGTAGATGGATTGGAGTGGTGGGGTGCCTTTATATGAGAGTCCAAACTCTGTTGCATTCACATAATGCTGGCTCTATTCTGCTTCTCCAATTAATTCCCTCTGCATGTAATTGAGGATGCATCATTGACCGTTCAATGTCTCGGGAACCGCTACCCTCTCCCTCCTTGGCATTCAAGCACCTATGGAGACGACTGCCACTCGCGTCTATTGCGTGTCAGGAGACATTCCCGTCAACGACGAGGTGCCTGTGGCGACTTCGTAAATTTCAATATGATAGTGTCGGCTCAGTCTTTCGGAGGTGCTCATAGGGCTAGGGTGTGCGTCTGTGCGTTCATAGGGGTGAGTGTATGCGCGTGTATATGAGCGCTTGCGTCTGTACTGTGTAAAAAACGTAAATGTGTGTCAAAAAGAGACTAGTCAGTATACTCAATGTTGTGCACCTCGGAGAGGAAAACGAGAGAACTACGTATTTATTTACTGTGCAAATTCACTCATTTTGCTCCATATGTACTCCGTCTCGGTGTAGTCTAGTCACTTGTTGAAATCTCTAGAAAGGCAAATACTCTTTCTGGTTTACAGGGCTATACTAGCAAGTACGTACTACAATAGTGGGCTCATAGCAATTTTGTCTCCAAATGCTCTATTTTGCACGTGCATTCCTATCCTATTCCTGTGTTTTTCCTGTCCCTGCGTTTATAGAATCCTCCAAATCTAAGGAGCCCTTACAGATTTACTTCATTTTTGATAGGCGTCAAAGAAAACTCTGTGTGTTATGTCCTGCTCCTGTCATGCTGTCATCCACCCCACCTGAGGTGCACCATCG